>NC_056743.1:198484053-198589053 GCF_019279795.1 Protopterus annectens
ATACACACATATATATTTATATATATATGTATATATATACATACATTTTTTTCACTCTTCTTTTTTTACCCAACAATTTGCAAAACCAAAGCAACTACTATAGCTTCTGACTCAAATTATACATTTTAACAAATTCTCTTTAGTCTCACTTCCTGATATACGTGCATGAGTGTCTCCTGAAAGACTTGCGCTGGACCCCAACAAAATAGGTGAAAAAGCTAATAGCTTAACAACTATCTGATTCCAAAATGTTAACATGAAATTGTACTTCCTGACTTACACATTGCAGATATGTCCAGTAACATGGGGCCTTGAGAAATGGGTTATGCCCTAGTTTGTACATGTACTTACTGTTTAGGTATTTATAATCTTAACTTAAACATGCATATACATGGAAATCACATATTTCCTACCAGATCTTATTATTATAAACAATTTTTCAATTTAAATAACTTGTTTTAGGAAAATCAACTTGCATCATAATAAAGGACACATTGAGCCCCTTAAATCCCACATGTGCAACTCAAACTCTCTCCTGTTTTGGACTAGATCTGCTACACAATCTCCAAACATATCAACTCTTCATACTTTTATTGAATGTACACTCAGAATGCTCATCCAAGACAGATGGAAGTAGAAACATTCACCTGGTAGCTACAATTAACAGAAAAATAAGGAAAACAGTGATGCAGTTGTATAAGCTCCAGAAAAGTTATTTTAACATTCATACCTCTCAACTGTCCAGATTTCCACAGGATGTCTAGATTTTTGACTCCTATTTTTGGCCTGTTCCGGATAAAATTTGTAGTGTTCTGTATTTTTGTGCCAAATCACTGAAGACCAAGTTCACTAAATAAGGAAAGGTATTTGTGTTTCAGACTTTATATCCTTCAGAAAAGGCATCATATTACAATAATTTTATTCTAACTTTTTTAAGTTTATAAGAGCAGTATTTAAAATTTGTTGCTATTTTTGAGGCTTTATCCCCCCATTATTTTTGGCTTTGTCCATATTTTTTGTGCTAACAGGTTGAGAGGTATGCTTAACATCAGCCCTTTAAATAGCAGCCTTTTTCTTTTCACAGATCTTATAACATAAAAATTACATTAATTTTCACTGTCTAAAATAATTTCATTTGTTAGTGTATATTACACCGCCTCACAGCAAGAGGTTCTCCGGTTCGATTCTTGGCTGTGGTGCCTTCTGTGTGGAGTCTGCTTGTCCTCCCTGTGGTCGCGTGGGTTTCCTCTGGCTGCTCCGGTTTCCTCCCACATGCCAAAGACATGCAGTAGGTGGATTGGACACTCTAAATTGGCCCTAGGTGTGAGTGTGTGCATGTGTGTGCCTTCTGTGTAAGGTTGGGCGCTGGGCTGGCAACTCGACACTGTAAAACTTCACTGCCTATCATGAGCGGACAGATTATCCGCTGTGGTGACCCCTAACCGGGAAAAGCTGGAAGAAGAAGTGTATATTACACCAGTTTTGCTAATATCTATTTTCTAGCTTAACATTTAGCCTCGGCATATAGTACACCACTGCTAACCAGAACCTCTTCAGTGATGTTCCTCAGCAAGAAAAAGTCAGACATCTGTTTTGCACCAACAGCCGTAAAGTAATTTTACAGCACAGAAAACTATGACTGGGTTTATTACAGATATACCTACTGCAATCCAATCCCAGTGCTTTTGATAGATTGTTATAGACTACAGAGTAGATTCTACATGCAGTGGAGTTTAGAAATAACATGAGACTTAGTTCTGGGTTAGGAATGGAACTTGGATACCTGAAGCCTACAAGCATTTCTGTAAATGACCCAAGCTAACTGTTAACATACAATGGTTTTGAGCTGTTCTTATCAACCCTCTCCATTCTCCTCAATTGTCCAGATTTTTGCCTCATATTTTTGGTTTGTTCCATGTAAAATTGTGGTTTTCAGGCAAATCAGTGATGACTGAATTTGTTAAATCATATCAGACATTTGAGTTTCATACTTCATATCATTCAGAAAATCCATGGTAACACAAAATCTTTTATTCTAGCAATTTTCTACGTTTATAAGAGTAATATTTAAGCTTTGTCTCTATTTTTGGGCCTTTGTCCCTCAATTATTTTTTTACTTAGGTTCATAGCGAGGTTCATAGGGAGGTACTAGGCTATTGGCCCTAGGGCCTATATAAGCCTAGCCAAGAAGGTATTCTGGCTTTTGCCACCCAAGAAAATTATTTTTCTGTGCCACTGCCGAGCAGAGCCACAGAAGTGATCCCCGGGGTGAATTTCCTATTTTCCATCCAATCATCAAGATTTTTCTTGAAGAGTGCTAATGAGGGGCTTTGTTTGATTTAGAAAGGTAATTTGTTCCAGAGTATGGGAAGTCTCTGGGACAGGAATCTATCCCTCCAGCATGTTCTGTTTATTGTGGTGACAAGGTTTAGGTCCCTAGAGCATGTAGCTTGGAGGGATTGGGATTTTTTAAGTGGAGCATGTCCAACAGCTCTGGGTTTGACATAGCTTTGTATGTTAGGCAGAGATTGCCTCTGAGTAGGCAATATGTGACGTAGTGAAGCTAGAGATTTTTGAGATGGTCTGCATAGGGCATCTGTCTGAGGCCAGTAATCCTCTTTGTGAGGTATTTCTGCACTCTTTCCAGTTGTTGTAGATGTCTTGTGAGGTGCATACCAAAAGGGATGTTGTACTCTATAATGGGTCTAATGAGTGATGAGTAGAGGGGAACAATGACCTCTTTTTTCCTGGATGAGAAACCTTTTGTGATGAGGTGTGCCATGTAGAAGGATTTCCTGACTACTGTGGCGATGTGATTATCAAAGGAGAGACTAATGTCCACCTGTGTCCTGAGGTCTGTTATCACACTTTTGGTGTTAAGTTTGCTACTGCCTATGTGGTAGTTCATGGGTACAGAGTTTTTAACCAAAGGGGATCACAATGAACATTTTGGCACTGAGCTTGAGGCCATGGCTTTGACACCAAGCATCTGTCTCAGTGATGCCCTTTTGTAGGATGTCCACATCATTAGGAGTTTTGATTATTGCTCCTAGTTTGTGGTCATCTGCAAACTTCATTAGGCAAAAACCTTCTGTGTTAGCCTGTACTTCAGAGAAGTAGATTCCAAACAGGAGAGGACCCAGGACTGAACCCTGTGGTACTCCACTTGTCACTGGTCTGAAGTCGGATTTGGAGTCTGCTACTTTCACAGTGTGGGTTCTGTCATTGAGCTAGTTGGCAACCCATCTTGTGACATAGGGATTTATACCTAGTTTAGTGAATTTATCTATAATTCCAGAGTGGGGGATGGTGTCAAAAGCCTTGGCAAGCTCTAGATAGGCTGTGTGAACCACCTTACCCTCGTCTACAGCTTTGGTGACTGCTTCAAAGAAGTCTATCAGGTTTAGGAGACATGATCTGCCTTTTACAAACCCAAACTGGGTGGGGTCCAGAGTTTGGAGATTACCAATGTCTTTGTTTATAAGTTCCATGATGATTCGTTCCATGGCCTTGCAGACCAGGCTCGTCAGGATAATGAGGCGGTAGTTCCTGGGGCCCGTGGTGGCTCCCCCTTTGTGGAGTGGGATAACCATCGCTGTGCGCCATTCAGTGGGCACAAAGCCTGAGGTGGGGCTATGATTGAACATGGTACTTAGGTGGGGTGCCAGTTCACTTTATAGTTCATGTAGAACGCAGCCTGGGATGTTGTTAGGTCCCATGGATTATGTGCTCTTGGCTTTGGAGAGTGTGGTTTTTACCTGTGCAGCCATGATTACAGGAACTTTGCATTCTTCTGGTATAGAAATGGGCCATTTAGGGGGTGAGAGGGGGGGTAAAGTTAGCACTGAACCTATCTGCCAGGATGTTGGCAATATCAGATGGTTCTGTATATTTAGTGCCATTGTGCTGTAACTCAGAGCAGATCTGAGTGTTGCCATTGAGATTCTTGACATAGCTATAGAATGCTTTGTGGTTGTCTTTAGAATCAGTGGCAATTTTGTTTTCATAACTAACTTTGGAGGATTTTATGAGGGATCTCAGTTTCTTACTGAGGCTGACCAGGTAGTTCCTCCAATCATGGGATTTTACTTTTTTTTGCAACAGTTTCTTTCTTCTGTTGTAGAGTTTGTTTATGGCAGAGGACCACCAGATTGGCTTCATTTTTTTGGAGGATAACATCTTAGTTCTGTTAGGGATAGCACAATCCATGCACTCGTGTACGTGCTTATAAAGTGCATTGTGTAGGATTCAGCAGTCGTACCTCTATTGTCCGTCTGCATGGGTGTCGTGAAGTTTGCTACTTCTGTCTTAAGAAGCATGAAGGAGAAAAGTTTTACAGTAGTTTCCCTAATGGAGGGTGGGGACGGGATGTGGATGTCTAGAGTGATTAGCTTGTGGTTGGATCTCACCAATGAGGAATTGACCTTTGATGTGGAACACTGGTCACCCATGTTGGTAATGACCAGGTCTAGGATATTGCTGCTCCTGGTGGGGGTGTGGATAAGCTGATCCAAGGCATTGGAATTTATGAATTCCAGAAAATGTTAAGCAAAGAGTTGGTACATGAGTAGTTTTCCCAGTTAATGATTGGGTAGTTGAAATCACCCATTATTAGGGTGTTGGGTTGTACCCTAATATTTTCCAATGTATCTAGAAATGAGGAGTGGAAATCCTGGGGCATGGTGGGGGATCTGTAGCAAGCTACAATTTGGATTGCGGTCTTGCCCAGAGTTAGTTGCACTTAGATAATCTCGGATGCATTATGCTTGAACAACTAGCCTGGAGGTGTGAGTATCCTTAATAAATATGGACACGCCTCCACCTTTAGTGTTTTGGTCCAGGTTAGGTGGCCGAAAGGTGTGGTATGAATTATAGCCTGGAAATGCAGGGGTGCTCTCTGGAGCCCTGAACCAGGTCTCTGTCACTGCACAGATGTCGATGTTCTCCATTTTAAGGAGTGCCTCAAGTGAGTGCATTTTGAGGTTTAGAGTTATGGCATTAAGCAGCATTACCCTCAGATTTTGCTTGCCTGTACCTGTTACGGTGGTTAATTTGTCATTTGAACTTTGGCTAAAAAAAGGTACTATAGGGGTGGGAAGAGCCTTAGTCAGTATCTGGAATCCCAAGGGTGACAGGTGCAGGCCATCTCTGGCAAAGCATCGTGGTCTGTTGATCATGTCATCCCAGGCAGACAGATACTGGATCCCCTTAGAATGACTCCAGAAGCTTAGCCAATTGTTGAAATCAATCATTTTGTCCTTGTACTGTGGTATAATTCTGGGTGATGGCAGGATGCTACTCAGGGCTAGGGTCATACCTGCCTGGGCTACAAGATCAGAGAGGTCCTCTACATCTCTTTTCATGTAGTCTAGGGAGGTACATCTGATGTCATTCACACCAACATGGACAATGACAGAGTCATATTTGTACTTGCTGTGGAGTGACCTGAGTGTGTGTGCTATGTGGCGGATACTGGCACCTGACAGGCAGCTGACACTAACTTTCTCCTTGTTTAGCCTGGTGAGTGGAACATCAGTGTACCTGACTATAGAGTCACCTATGACTAGAGTGTTGGTTACGTTGTTATGACTTATGGGCTGTGGTTGAGTGGCACACTGAGTTTGTGGGCTATGTGTCATTTGGGTTGTGTTGGGGGGTGGAGGCTGCGTGCGTTTCTGCTTTAGAGGGCTCTGTTGCTTGGGCAGATTTTTATTGAGAGCCTCGGCAAATGTAGGTGTGTGTTTTGGTGGTGTAGGTTTTGAGGGACTGTGTGATGAGTGTGCTGTGGTGCAAGTGTTTACCTTCTCCTCTTGACTGTCTAGTCCAGTCTTGGGTGAAGAGAGCTTTGCTTCCAGTTTGGCTATATAAGTGCATCTCTCACAGGTTGTAGTGTTGGGTGGTAGGAGGAGAGGGTTGTCTGTGTACATGAGGGAATTGCTGCATTGCCCCAAGATGCCCAGATTCATCAGGTAGACAGGAGAAAACACTGGGAGCTGACCCTTAGACATGCCTGGATAGGTGCTTATTTATTAAGTACTAAAAACAGTTTTCCTCTAGATAAGTGAGGAAAGTTGAGTGCTGTAGTAATTAGTAGCTTATTTAGTGCTTACAATGAGTTCTGAACAAGTGCTGAGTTCAAAGAAACAGATTTGAGTGCTAAAACTAAAAAAACTGATTAGTTCTAAGGGAAAATTTGAAGAGCAGATTTTATGGTGCTGGGAATAGTTTAACCCTAACTAAGCGGCAATGCATAAAGTGTATTTTTTTAAAATACAGTAGCAAATGAGCAAACTGATTTAAACAAATTAACCAATAAGCGCTAAAACTGAGCCCCGTTCCAGCAGTCTTCGATCAGACAAGTTCTAACTGCACACTCCTGCCACTAGGGTGCAGGTGAACCTTCTCCAAAAAATGATGGCCTGGATTAGTGCCAAAGTTATACAAACAAAGCTAGATTCAGCAGGTCTGAATCTAGTCTATGCTATAGCAAACAAGGTGTACCAATTTCAGACTTTGTCCAGATTTCTTGTGCTAATAGTTTGAGAGAGATAACCCTTTCCTGGCACCATATTGATCTGTTTTGGTATATGAAGACTTTATAGTTCAGGCATTATTACACATTTATCCTGCAATGGATGCAAAGTTATACAGATAGCTGTGATTTCTTCTTGCAACTAAGGATGGAAAGCTGATATACAGACGTTGGTTCATCCTTTCAATTTTTAAAGCTGTAATTCTAATTTACATCAGTAGGTACTAGAATTTAATAGAAGCAAAGCAATGACAATTCAAAGTGGTAAATGAATCAGGATTAAATTTTGCTGTAGAAAATTCCTGTTCTTAAGTTAGGTTTCTATAGTACAGTGTAAATAAAAAACATATTTCAAATAAGAAGTAAATTTTAAATTTTTCACACTGTATTTACCCATGGAATACTGTGCCAGTGATTGCAGTTTATATTTGAACATTTGCATAATTTGGTTTCAGATGGCATCATTGTGTTTGACTCTCAGTAGCTTATACAGTAATGTTTTTAAACATTTGAAACAGTCTATGAAAATTTAAACCATACAATACCAAGTTCTGATGACTTAACATTATTCAGGAATGTCCGTAAATGGTAGTATGAAATTTGTCCCTGAACCCCATGCCAAAAATAATAATTGTCCCAAGATGGGCAATGCAGTCATATTTATTGAGACCAAATGTTACACAGAAATATTTCACTCACATCTGGTAGAAAATAATAAATAATAAACATTTAAATAGCCAACACATACAGGCAGCATGGCAGAATGTTCCCCTCGTAGTGCCTAAGACTATGAGGTTGCCTTACTATAACAATTTATGGCTAGAACTCTCAATGCTTTACTAAATCTGCATCATTTTTTCAAGGACCTATCCACTACTTAGCTCATTACTTCCTGTTCCCCCCCCCAGCCAACCAATGACATTACTAGCTGCTCAGCACTTCTCCTGGCAGGAACTAAGGGACAAAGCAGGTTTGCCAGACAGACCTATTTGCACTGGAGAGCTATCTGGATACAGTGAACAATGTTTGTACTGTGATATATTTAGCTTTTATATCACAGATCAGTTATGTGGGCTGTGCTAAAATTACGGCTTACATTAAGTTACTTAACACTGCAAATGTCTCATCTTTTTTTTTTTTTGCTGAACATATGGTCTTCTAGAAAACAAAAAGAATGTTATTCACACAATACATTGTCCAAACACTGTACTTATGGTCACCATTGGCAATGGATTCTTAAAATATAAATAGCAGTGAAGTAGAATTGCTTCAGAAAATAATTCACTTCTACACACATGATTTTTGAGATATCTCATTTAAAAAGCTACAGATGCCACTGTAAAATGTTTGTTTCTGAAGCTATAAATTTCAGCTTTTTATTTTACATAATAATATAAGCCAAGATTTGATAAAAACCCCGAAATTGTTATTGACGTGATGCCAGAAGATCAGTAAGCTGTAGGTCTTGTATCTACAGTTTACCTACAAGCGAACAATGAGACTTTTTTTTCATTCCCCCTGTACCCACTGATGGCGGGTAAGTCTCTCAACCTCTCAAAAATAATATGCATAGCAACTCCATTGTGGTACAAAAGTGAAAGAAAGGGGGAAACCATGGACAATACACTGCCAGCTCGCACAATACAATACAGTGCAATGAAACTCAGTGCAACTTAAAATCTTTGCAATGAAGCGGCACAATGGAAGAGTCAGAGATGACTTGTAGGTATCCCTGTTTCCACATCACATAGATTTATCTTTCATTAATGAGATCATAGTGCTACACTCCTGAATGTGCCATCTTTTTGGATAAGATGTTAAATCAAGATTCTATCTGTCAGAGTTGGTGGTAACTGACATAGGTGCAAAAGATCCCATGGCACTTATCAAAAACAGTAGGGGTAATGTATTAAAATACCATATTTACATAACAACATAAATTATTTCTTGTATCATAATATATAAGATAGCACTTAATATATTTAATTACAATGATCACTGTTTAACCCCTCCCAACTGTTTTCATTAATCAGAACTTAATATTTGCACAAACATTGCTTATCTCCCATTTCTTATTATACAATAATTCAAAATTTCTTGCTTTCCAAATATACCACAAACATGCAAAAAAAAATCTTGTTCATAGCTTCCACATTCTTTATTCTTCTCTCATCATACAGTCTCCATGCAAAATCATACTCAATTTCTTTTTATCCCTTCCTTTTACCACAAATCCTTCGTTTCATTCCAAAATTCACTGTCCTTGTGCGTCTTAAAATACAATGCTCAGATGTTTTCTTTTCCATAATACATTTTTCCTTGTTTCCTTTTCACTAGCATATCTTTTATTTTCATTCTATTAATTTCATGTATTCCTTATACCCTTCTTACACGGCCAGTATTATTAAATTCTAAGGATTTTTCAATAATACCTAACTGTAATCAAATAAACATCTTATCTTCTCTAATGTCACTTTTTCTTTCCCATCAAATATAATGCCTTATATTTGTATTTGTAAATCTTTTACCATTCTGTCAGCCATTATAGAAAGATCTCATGATGCTGTGTTCATCTTCGTTATTTCTTCAAGATACTTAAAGAGCTACCTACAGAGCCAAGTTGGCTCTTCTAGCAACATAGTGCCCCACCCCAGTAGCGGTCCCTGATCTGGGACCCTGCCACCTCAACTCTTCAACTGAAGAGTAAAAAAAACAAACAAACAAATAAACAAAAAAAACGAGGAAGTTTTCTGTTTTTTAATCTGCAGCAAACAACTTACCACACCTGAAGTGCTGAAGCTCTGAGTGCATTTCTGTACCAGTATTCATTTTGCATGCCATTATAAATGCTGGCAAAACTCTTTCTTTTCCTACTGTTAAACATATAGAGAAGTGAGGAATTATACATTTTTAACATTCCCAATAACTGTTTTTCACTACTGTCATATTACAGTTATAATCCCCTAAAACTATACTTTTTATATTAGATATTATTTTTTTCACTTCCTGTTGGGTTTACCATGACAATAGGCCAGAGGCTTAGTGAGATAAGCTTGGTCAACAAAACATACATGCATTAATTGGTAAAATAAGTTTATGAAACACTAATTCATAGTACATGGAGCATCATTATTATGCTCCAAGATAACTAAGTAATACCTTTGTTACAAGTGAATGACTGAAATACTTGCTTACAGCTAGGGTGTTCTAGCAATTTCTCTGTAAGAAACGTCAAACAGGTTGTGTGCTGTAATTTCTACAAATCCAGTGGTACAGGAAGGAGGAAATATTAAACAAATCATATCTCTGCACCTGTTTAAAAATGTTCAATGTACTAACTAGCTAACTAACTAGCAGAAGTTCAATGATCAGCACTTCAGGTCATATGGCAACCCTTCAAATCTACAGTAGAAGAAGAGTGACACCTAATGGTGAAACGTACAGCAGTTGTATTACGGAATGATGAAAGGCCATGTTTGTTAGAGCTCTCTTTCTCATATCTTCTTTTGTAAATGTGTTTTGTACATATCACTGTACCTTTCTGTACTATAACAACTGCACCCAAAAGCTCCATATCATATAAAGAACTATGATTGGATCACTGATCATACCCATGAAATTCATGAAATTCACTTTAAGAGCTTCAACCTTGAGGTCAGTTTCTTGGAATCCATTTCTTAAATAAATGACTGGTTCTTATCAGTTACCCAGTCAAAATGCTGTATAAGCAAACCTTCAGTCTAAATTGTGGTGATCAGCTGACATTGGAAGCTATTCCCGAGTGTATTCTAAATAAAGTAAAGTATTAATACAAAATGTAACATAATTTTCTAGGACACCAGAGGAGTTACAGCCTTCTCAGAAGTACAACACTCTGTAATTTACACCTTCAGATCAGTTATTTTTTTTGTACATATCTCAGAAATGTAGAACATGCTGTTAGAATCATAGCCACAATAAATAGTCTAGTATAAGTCACACTGCTGCAATGAAGGGAGGGTAATATGGCAAACATCACTGAAACTCTGGCCACAGAAGACAGAGAATGAATGTGGTTGGGCCTGACTAGTGTAGTCAGAAAAGGTGGGTTGGAAAAAAATGTAATTTGCTTCTACCCTTTTCTAAAGAACCCACTTCCAGTTCTTTTATCTTTGTTACTATATTCACTAGTTCTAATCCAGTTGGTTTAGACTTTGATTTCCATTGTCTAGTAATTGCTTTTTTGGCAGCTACCAGAATTACTCAGCAAGGCCTTACAATGTCTAGACAATTCAAATCCTATATCACAAGTAAAAAAAAAAATGTCATTCCTTTGGTTACACTAATTTGCACACTCATAATTCTGACAGAGTAGTCTGGAGTGAATTCTTAAAGTCTGTCAACTCTTTACACTCCCCAAAAAAGATGTTCCCAATTACCTCTTTCTTCTACATCACATCTCCACCATTTGCAATATATCTGAGGAAAAAATTCTTTGGAGCCTGCTTGGGGTATAAAAATACCAATGCAAACACTTCCAAGCAAAATTCCTAAATCTTCTAGACTTTGTTGGATTTTGGGAGCCATACATATATACTCCCATTGTTTATTTGTGAATTGCTTATCTATTTTCTCTTCCCAATCCTTTCTAACCTCAGTTTTGATTTTATTTTTGTATCATGTCTCCCTTGCATTTTTGTTAAACCTAACAGTCTGTGGTATTACTGGGCCTCCATTGTATATCGATGTTCACTGTCTTTCTTTCTGGTTTTAATTTAACTGTTGTGCACTTTTTCTGTATCCTCTATTACATGCCTGTAGCTATCAAGTTGTTTAACATGTTCCACATAAAGGGCTTAATTTAGCAAGTTTTGTGGCGCTATGCTTCTAGGCAGACTGACCCAATTAAGAAAGGAAAAATATATTTGTGAGTATACTTACTAACTTAAAATATCAAATATTCTACTTTAATTAGTAATGCACAAGTAGACCTGATCAGTTTTAATAGCAATAATATGAAGTACAATTTACTCCCATCTGCAAATATTACATTAGGTATTAATGCACGAGAAGCTCTTACCTACAAGGTAGTGACATTTTAATGGATGCCATATTTTGCTTTGCCTATATAGGACATCTATATTCTCTTTGAATTCATCTCGTTACAGAAGCGAGGAGTATTCCACTCTGAGAAAGTGCATATATCCTATATGTTCTGTATATCACAGAAGGTCCAGAAATCCTGTCTTTAAGAAAGTTGTGACATTTTGCAAATAAATGTTAGGTTGATGTGTTTAACATCTATCCAATAATGTGGAAACGTGAATGTTGGCACATGTCTGTGCACATACTGAGGTTGCCTCTTGGAACATGTTATACTAGAAACAGTGTTCTTTGGAGGGGGGACAAGCTCCTCTGCAGCCACCATGTGGAGGGCTGTGCCCTCATCACTCTCTGTTAATTATGTATACTGACTCTGAGATCACATTGATCTCCAGGGAAAGGGCACATTCCACTTTCCCAGGATCATCCTTTATCATACAACTGTCAACCCATATGGGTTGATAATACACAGGTCGCTCTAAGCCTTGATCAACCATTCTAATGAGAACCATCCTTAAAGATCTGAAACTAATTTGTTACTACCTGGAAAATGTATGTTCTCTGTATTTGCACTATAGTTTTGAATGTTCTGTTGTTTATGGATTATAAATGCCTGTAATGTATTTTCTGTTTCACCTTTCCTAGTTAGTGTTGCTCTTGTACAAGAATATTTCAAGAGTCAATTGTCTGTTGTATTAACAACTATGAAAAAAAATGTTTTTCTGCCGCTAGGCTAAGGTGTGGATGAAAAGGATCCTGTGGGCATAAACCACACCAGATTAACAAGTATGACATAAATCATATTACTAGAAGAAATATGTTTGTAAACAGGGCAGTACTATACTTTTGTTTCATGTAAATCTGAAAATGTCATGTATTACAAGCTGGGGATTCATCTGGCTGAAGGCTGTTATTGTTGACAGATGAAAGACCGGCTGAACTCTGGTGTAGGCTTACTTCAGTTAGCTTTAGAACAGAGTAAGAGCTACAAATTTACACTAGAATTTTCC
The DNA here is from genome assembly GCF_019279795.1 of Protopterus annectens. NCBI lineage: Eukaryota > Metazoa > Chordata > Ceratodontiformes > Protopteridae > Protopterus > Protopterus annectens. The sequence continues at coordinate 198,496,678 of NC_056743.1, forward strand.
AGTAAACAAAAGACAATGTTCCCTAAACATATTTATTTTCATCAGATAGGTTAAGGGATCAGCTGGCTAGTCCTTTCTGCCATGACCCATGTCATACTCATCCAGGGTGTTAAATTCACTCATTTCTGTATTCTGTAGGAAGGTCTGGAGCTGACAATTAGTGCTATAGTGAAATTGTTAGTAACAGGTTTGGCATATTTTTTTTTTAACAGAGACTCATCTTCCATAATGACTTACTCATCTGCTATGTTTAAATTCATGAAAAGTTATTTCACTAGGTCAGAATTCAAAAATGTTAGTCATTCTGTGTACCACATCCTGGGATAAAGATCTGTTTATGGCAGAGATTTTATGTGTCAATGTGATCCTTAGAGATGTGTTGCTTGAGCTCCATGCTCTTAGGTTACTTCTGGCAAATTGTTTTATCTGGTCCCTTCTTTTAGAACAATCTATAAAATGACCTGCAGTGATGATTCTTTCAAATAATATGAAAGCCTTTGCTCAGGGGAAGGATGGCAGCACCCATTCCTGGAGCCAGGCCTGAGAGTGGTGTTTAGTTGTGAGTATCTGACAATCAAGTGCCCTTGTAGTCCAGTCAGGATTAGTTCAATTCAAAAAGCACAAAGGCCTGCAGACTGTGGTATAGAAATGCTTTATTATAAATAGAGCAGTAACTCTCTATTTATATATGCTTTAATAAAGCATTTCTATACCACAGTCTGCTGGCCTTTGTGCTTTTTCAGTTAAATGTATTCTTTTTGAGGTCATGCAGTTTCCGTACTTGCAAGAGTTCTTTTACTTTAATCCAGTCAGGATTAGCCCAAAAGAGTTGTGTAATGCTGTTGTGCGGGTTTACCACCTGCAACACAAATGCTGGAGGACAGGTGTGCTTCCAGTATATAATTGGGGGGTAGAGTAGATACATCCCCTACACAGGGGAGGGGACCTCTCTCAGCCAAAGACAATGGTATTTGGAATCCTGTTTTTGAGGTAAATGTTTGTGTTTTGAGCTCAGTGGAAGGTTTGTCATGTGTGAATTTTCTGTTTGGTGCATTTCAGTAATGTATTGTTTCTTTTATCTGGAGTACTTACTGACTTTACACAATTGTCATTGATATCACTGCAGACCTCACGTATTTTGTAGTCTACAGCAGACCTAGCCAGAGAAGTGATGTCCATGCAGCATGAGTGACATAAGCCGTGTTGCATTTATTTTTTTTCCATGTTCTATATTTTCATTTATTTATTTTTACATTTGTTGAACAGGGAAGTCAGGCTGGGTACAAAGATCCCTTTTCAGTGGAGACCCAAGGAGAAAAACTCCAGTAAGTTTTAGCATATGAACAATATCAGGCAGAATACAATTAAAATAAATTTTACAATGCCAAACTAGATTAGAATATAACTATACATAAAGCAGCAAGGCTTCTTTTACTAATTATATTCTATCAGATATAGTTAAATAGCTATGCAGTAGGATAGTTGTCACAATATGGAGTCCTGAGTTATTTATAAAGGGTGGAAAGCAAAAGGTTGATTTAATTATGAGATCTATATATGAAATGAGTGTTTAAAAAGCATTGAGAGGCATGAGTATAAGGTGGGATGGGTGAATATGAAGTGACAGAGTAGAAGAGAGCAGAGGGACAGTAGAAAAGGAGGAAGAAGCAAAGATGTAATATTTATCCTGGAGATGTACAGCTACTGAACCAGGATGTTGAGAGGTGTTTTCTTAGTTGTGGTTTGAATGCCTGTAGGTTTTCAAGAAGCATGGGAGCATGTAGGAGGGCATTTCAGAGGGTGTAGGAGGGCATTCCAGAGGGTAGTGCTAGAGTTTGAGTATAAGGAGACTCCCAATGCATTTTGCGTTTTAGTGACAGAGTGGAGGAGTTTGTTTTTAGAGTGACGAGCTTTGGTAGGGTGGTAGTACTGAAGTATACCTTTTAGTGCTGGATACTTATCAGAGTAGTGTATTAAAGTATGAGCTTGTAGTAGCTGACTATAGTGGAGGTGATGTGGGAGTACAGTCCAATTTAGTTGTTTAAGGGCAGAACAGTAATGAGTTCTAAGGGTGGAATTGTAGCATTTTCAGCTTTGTGTGGACATTTGCAGGTTAGTAAAGAGTGGGGAGGCATATAGTAGAGTAGGTAGGAGGTAAGCTTTAACTGTAGTTTCTCTAGTTCTATCTGTTAGTTAGGGTTTTGTTCTGTACAAGAGGTGGAGCTATTGGTGCTTTTTATTACTAACTGTTTGGAAGTGTAGGTCAAATTTCAAGTTGTCATCAATTGTGAATCCAAAGAGTTTGGTATTGGGGAACTGTTCAATCAACGTGTTATTGAATGAAGTGATTTTGACAAGCATTTTGCTCTGGGAGAATTTTTAGGGTTAAAAGTTGTAATTTCATTTTTTCGGGGTTAAACAGGAATTGTGAGTTGTTAGCTAGGATTTCATGCAAGTAAAGAATTCTTGAACGCGTTCTTAAATTTTTTGTAGGTTAGAGGCCATACAGATGAGTTTGGGAGTCATCTGCATATTGTACAAGAGTGGGTTGCTTGAAAGCAATTTGTAGATCATTTATAAATATGTTTAACAGGAGGGGTTCATGCATAGAACCTTGTGGCACTCCTACAGTAATGGGTAGAAATGATGAGTATTCTTGCTGTCATTTGACTGCATGGGATCTACCTGTTAGCTGCTAAACCAGGAGTGGGAGGGAGAATGAGACCCGAGGAGAGGAGTTTTAGTAATAGTTTATGGTGAAAGACTGCGTTGAATGCTTTGGACAGGTCTAGGAATAATGATGATACTAGGTTTATAGTATTTCTGTTTTTATTAATGGTATCAGCAAAGTGAAGTAGGGCAGTCGTGTTGCTATGGTTGGGATGAACACCATGTTGTGTGGGGGAGAGAATATTGTTTATGGTAAGGTTTTGAAGTAATTGGAAATGGATACACTTTTCTTATACTTTAGATAATAGTGACAGGATGGCTATTGGTCTGAAATCTGAGTAGTCAGCAGAGGGTGCTTTTATGAAGTTGTAGTATATATGCCTTCTAAATCGTTGAGACATGAGATTCTAGACTAGATCTGTTTATTAGTATAGATATCGGATATGACAGAGCTTCAGGTGCAATTTTTAGGAATTCAGGAGGAAGCTTGTCAGAAGAGCCTGTAGTCTTTAGTTTTACTGTATTTCCCCAAAAGTAAGACCGGGTCTTATACGTTTTCCCCCGCCGAAATACGTATTAGGGCTTATTATCAGGGGATGCCTTATTTACCTTGTCAGAAATATCGTACCCTAAGAGTGGAGGTGATTTCACTTTTTAGAACTGGTAAATTTCAAGCAGGTTATTTAGATAAACCATTTCCAACAGCTGACAATTCCTGCAGACTATTATAATGGCATTACTGACATTGCTTCAGTCATCTGTTTTATTCTAGTCAACGAACACCTGTAGCTAGTATAGCTGCTAGTTTAATGTCTGAGAATGCTAAGTATGATTTCTTGAAACATGCCGATAAATTTCCACCCATCTTATTAACTGGATATAAAGGGGAAAGTCAAAGCTCTAAAACACACCATATTTTAGACTTTGCTTTGCCTATTAGTTCTGATAAGCAGCACACTAAGAACATTATCATCAACAATCGCAATATAATGTTAGATGACCATGATTTGGTTCAAATACTTGGCAATATTCCCAACTTTACATATAAAAATATAGATTAATTTGCCATCTTTTTTTTCGAAAAAGGCAGATAATTTTAAAGCAATTTCAGACAACAATGGACCATTTGGCACTTACTGCTGCCAATCATGTAAGCAATGTAATTTTATATCTAATAGTCATCCAATGGTTATGTAAAATTCTGGTCAGGTTTTAAATGCTGTGAGTAGATATTAGTTGTAAATCTAGAGACATAGGTATGCTTAGTTTATGGTGTCTCCTGTCCAGCATTCTATGTCGGTAAAGCTAACAGGAAGCTGACGGAGAATTTATTAACGCACACTGGCTATTAAGAACAAAGATCATAGTAATGAGTTAGCCCAACATGGCTTGACTTGTGTTACCTTTAAAAAGTTTGATTTTTTTTTTCTTTTCTGTACAATATACGTATACAATCTCCTAACAATGCACTCTCGAAGCATGTCACACACATTAATGACCAGCATAGTTTCAAATTCCAGGTCTTACAAGTGAACATACCTAGTATCAGAGGTGGAGACATTAGAAATTACACAGAGAGAATAGAAGTTGACTGGATCATCAGGCTAAGGGCAGACCAAAACCGAGGTCTTAATGATAAAGTCTCCATTAAGCCAGCTTTGAAAAATAGGAGATTGATTGTCAGATGACACAATTTATATATAGGTAGGCACTAGGCTATCGGCCCAAGGGCCTACGTAAGCCTAGATCGTTATAACTAATGTCCCTTTCTGATGAGATTTTATGTTGAACTTAGATATGTTCTTTTATACATTTTAAATTACATAAAACTTGAACATATTTAAATATATTTTTTATAGATTGAAATATTTTTCAAAAACTGCATTTTTTTTGGAAGTCGAATTCAAGTATGTATTCTTACTTATGTTTACATTTTATATTTATGAATGCATTTATGTATGTTTTTATTTCCATTTTTAGGGCATGTTTATGAGATTACTTTTTTCTGTTTAGTTTTTAAATAGATTAATTGTAGGAAGTGATGTCATATTTAGGTGGCTATATATTCTTTGTGTCCCCTTTTTTGTATGTATTAAAGGTCTGAGGAAGCCGAACAGGGTGAAAGCGGTAACCTAACTCTGCACCATAAATCTTTCTTCATTTCAAACTTTGTCCATTGGATTTATTGGAGTTTACTATTTGGAATTGTTTTCATCTGACAACTTTATTTACATCCACAGCCTTGGAGTGTTTCTGAGCTTTCTGTTTTTTTATTAATAAATATTTAAATTATGTTAATTTGTGTAGTTGGATCATGTGATCATGAAATCACACATTTAAAAGGGTTTGCAATGTACACAGTTAATAGAGCTGATGAAGTTCTAATGAAAATTAAAGAACCAAGTGTTTATCTTGTTTTTGGTTTCCAGTGAGCCATTTGCAGTCCATGTTTTTATCCTGACCTGGCATATATTTATTTTTTCACAGCAAGAACACCAGGAGAAGCCAAAATACAAATAAAAAGAAACAGTGCAGCCACCATGCAAAAGTATAAAAATGTAGTTTAATAAGACAAAAAATCAAGAGATAAGCACTTTCGGTATACACCTTCATCAGATCTACTATCACGTGATACAATTACATTATTTAAACTGAACAACAACCAATCCATGTAAAACTTGCAACCTCTGCCCCTTTAAAATTGGTTTGAGTGGGGCACTTCCATTTAAGCCTGGTGGCTTATCAGCTTGCAGATCTACTATCCAGTTTACTTCAGCTGTCTCCGTTTTATTTGTTAAATCTCCTCCTCTCATATTAAAATAATTTTTTTGGAAAACCACAAACTCAAAGTTATGTGTAGGATAAACTTGTATATGGTTTGCTAAGGCATTTGCTGTATTCCCTTTTCGTATGTCTCTAGCATGTTGGAGTATTCTTTCTTTAAGATATTTATTAGTTTTACCCACATGAAAGCATACACATTGTTTACATGTAGCAATATAGATCAGATCTTTAGTATTATAATTTGCATATATATGTAAACAAAAAAAAAAACAGTATTAAAAGTAGGATGTCTAAAAACATTTTCCTTCTTAATAAAACTACAGGCCTTACAGTGTCCACATGGGTATGTCCCAATGTGCTTGCCTCTATAAAATGCCATATAATTATTCTTATTACATAACATTTGCTTCAAATTCTTATTTTTAAATAAAAACTGTGGTCACTCTCCTATTATTCCCTTAAATCTTTCATCTATGGTCAATAGTCTCCAATCATTTCTAATAACCTTACATATTTCTTCTATGTCACTAGTATAAGTTAATGTTAGCTTTGTATGGGTGGTCCTATTGCCATTTCTGTTTCTGTCTTGTGGACCTTTTCTATTCTTGTAGTGATTAGAAAAATATGGAACACCCTTCTTAGTTACTCATCTTTAGACTCCTTCCAACTAATAATTTCCTTACTTTTATAACCTCTGTCTATAAATTGTTGCACTAATGTCTCTGAAGCCTTTTCAAATTCTTCCTCAGAGGTGCATAACCTAGATGTCCTTATCAGTTGCCCCTTTAGAACATTTTTATAAATGTATTTCAGGTGCATACTATTTCTATGCAGGAGTTTATTCTTCCAACATGACTTTCTATATAATTTTGTTTCTCATTTATCATGTCCATCATAATACAAATGTATATCTAGAAAGTCAAACTTTTCATAAGATGCTTCCATAATAAATTTAAGGAAGGTAGTTGTTCCTTCTAAATATGTAAGAAATCCTTTGTACCACTCCACAACATAAATATGTCATCCATGAATCTTTTGTAATGTATTATATGTTTTGTAAAAATGATTTACCTGAGATATCACATGTTCTTCCCAGTATGCCAACACTAGGTTGGCATAACTGTTGGCACAGGGGGTGCCCATGGCCACCCTGAATTTCTGCCAAAATCACAGTTTTTATTGGTTTGCTAAACACTGGCAGTAGGGATTTACTCTTGAATGGCCAAGTCTGATCAGAAGCCAGTCTGGAGTACAGTTAGTGTGAATGGTGTTCATACAAATAAAATCTCCAAAAAACACTTTCAGTGATCATTGCAATTCCACTTCTCCCCACTGTTTTGTGATTGCAGACTTGGTATACATACACACATACATAAGTTGGCTCTGTGTGTGTGTGTGTGTGTGTGTGTGTGTGTGTGTGTGTGTGTGTGTGTGTGTGTGTGGTGTCTCATTCAACTGGGGGGGTGTCGGGGTGGCTGACCCTTGCAAAATTTAAATGCACCTTATTTGTTTTTCACTGATAGTGATTTTTGATGATTTTATTTGTGCAAACAGCATTCATACTAACTGCATTCAGCTCCACATGATTTCATTTCATTCTAGGGCAGAGTAATCTGGAGATGAGTTTTGTTAATTGCCTGTTTTGGTTTTCCTGCTGATGTCATTTTCCCAGGAAATACCCGTGGTAATCCGTCCTTCTGTCACTGGTATATGTATGCAGGTGTTTTAAGGTTAAAGATCACGTGAAAACAATCTTTTTTGTGTTTCTTTCTACTGCCATTAAGCTCTTATTTATCAAAGTGAGCTTCTTTATTCTAAAATATATAGCTTTTACTTGGTTACTTCAGTGGAATGATATAAAAAGTGTAATTAACTTGTGTATGTATTTACTGTCTGCTGAGCATCTAACCGATTACTTCTTGATTCTCTGTTATCTGTTGTCACCTTCTGACAATGTAGTATTGGGAAAACAATTTGTAGTGGGAATTGATGTCTTCTTTAATTTGCAGAAGATTTCTACACATAGAGCAACAAAGAATAAAGCACAGTCAGACAAATTAGTGAATAACTATATACATGTATATTCAAGTAAATGGTAACAAAAGGAAAATGAAACAGAACATGACTCCTAGTAAAGTATGCAGTGCTTTTCACACAGTATAACAACACACGTAATACATTAATAAATAGTTGTCTACCAATGGGATGGTCCCTTTTATGGAGGAGACTAGAGTATGTGACTCATCTCAGTGATAGCCATACAGTAAAGAATATTTATGTGTTTTATATGTTGAATGGATTAATGCCAGAATGAAAACTTTTGGAATAATCTGTGAGATGATGCTGATGATGCAATGAAGATGTAAACGTGGTGAGGATGACAGTGCAGATGGAGATGACAATGAGAATGAAGATGCAACAATGAAGTTGATGCTGATTATAAAGATACAGTGTAGATGATGAGGATGAGTCTTAATCATCTTATCATCATTTTCTTCACAATTTAATCTCCATCATTGATTCTTCATCACCTTCACATTTGCATCTTCACTAATTATTGTAGTAGTTTTCATTCCAGCACTAATCCATTCAGTGAGTAACACAACCCTATGTTACTGCAGTGCTGTTACTGATGTCATTCACATGCCCATAGTTTTTCCCTAAAGTGATCATCCCACGGTAGACATCTGTTTATTACATCTGTGCTATTACACCATATGCCAAGCACTGTACACTTTACTAGGAATCACATCTTGTTCCATTTTGCTTTTGTTACATTTTTCTTGAAAATAACTGAATTTAGTTACTGATTTAGGGTCTATATCACATAGTCTAAGTTGCATAACTTCGAACACCTAATGGTCGAACCATTATGTTTGAAGTTACATAATTTTGACTACCTAAAAAAAACAAAACAACAGACAACAAAATAAACTGTTGTAAGCAAGGGGGCAAGCCACCCTGCACCCCTCACCCCCCGCTACTTAAATATACCAACTCCGAGATTACACCACATTGAAGTGAATGAAAACTTCCGCCTATTGAGATTTCCATTTACACAATCAAACTTTTTTATAAATTTGAACATATGGTCTCGACCATATGTAGTTCGAACTTGTAAAAGTTCGATGATATGATAGGAACCCACTGATTTATTATTTGATTGACTGAATGACTGTGTCAGTCTGTATCACTATCTTACTTGCTTCAGACTGCCAAAAAATACCTTTGAGACTCAATCCTGTAAACAATTTGTCACACTTACTATTCGGCAATGTTGCTGTGTTTGACCAGCACTTTTCTGGCATATGGTAAAATTTATCTGAATATGCTGATATTGTGCTTTGAATGTTTGTCTCTGCAGATCTGATTTCATCAGATCCAATCTTCAATGGATCTGTATGTTCAAGCAAACATTGATGGTGTAATATTGATGTTTGTGAATATTGTGGTTCCGTATTACTGCAGTACTCTATTACTGTATTAATTTGAAACTTGTCTGTCTTGTGTTGCAGGGTCTTGTCTCCAGAGATAGGGACATCTCTTGAACTGTTATCTGAAATCTTTGTACAGACTTTCCATGATTTTATTTCTGTCCTGCTTGTAAGCTGTTGACATAAATGATTAATACTACCCTGCTTTGTGGATGTCTAAAATGTATTTTATGACTTGAACATTGCAGTTTTCGCTTACAGTTTGTTCTGCCATGCAATTGTTTTAGCACTGATGTCACTATGTTAGGTGACATTTAACCTCATACAGTTGATGTCTGATCATTTAGAATGTGCATCCGTTGTCATTAGAAACACTGAATCCTCATATGCACTGAAAAGGTCAGTGTCATTATGTCCTCATGGTACAGATCAGTGTAGCTGTGCTTGTAAATGCCATTAATGCTACCGTGCAGTTTGAGCCACTCTATAGATATTGCAGCTTCTATCCAAGTCTTCAGTTGCAGTTTCATTGCCAGATGACCACATAAAACTCTGGACAAGCAACATCACTTTGGCACTCTGGAATGCAAACCTGCCCAAGATTGCTGTTTTGGAGTCACATAAGAGACACACAGACATTTTCTCTTGTATAGCAGCAAAATCAGAGTGAAACAAATTTCCATCAGTCTGTTGTTCTGCATGCATTTTATACACTTATGAAAATACTGAGTTATTTCTTGTTCACTGCTGTATAACAACATTTGACATGCAGTACCCTGCTACTGGTTCTTTTTTCCCCCTCAGATTTTTCATGTGGCAGTCATGACAGTCCGTCAACCTTACCATGTTGCTTTATTTTCTTGTATTTGATGTCGTATATGTCTTTTCTAGGAAGATGGACTCACACTCTCTGTAGGCATCACAGATGCATTTTTTTCTTGGAACAGTAACATTTAGCAGTGATGGTTACTATATAATCAGCAACCACCATCTTCCATGTAAGTGCTAGTCAAATGTCTTTACTTCCCAGTCCAGGCCAAGGGTGTTTGTGCCTGTCATGGGATATTTACATTCGGCTTTATTCAGTAACATTACAGCAAATGCTGGGGAACTCTACACAATGTCCTAGAGTTTGTGCATCCCAGCATTACTGGTTTAGAAAGAATAAACATTGCATGTATCATAAAAGGCAAACATTAATCAAAGTAGGGCAGAACTGGTGTTAGCATTTTGGGGTCCCCCAGTAGATGTCAAGTTGGGGTCTCCCTGGGCACTTCAAGTCTATGGATTACCTTGTGAATGCCACCCTTCCTAAGAAACATTTGAGTTCATACTGCAAACCTGTAGGAGTAATGCACACAGACTGACCAGTAACTACAATACTCTTACATTACAACAGGCCTGTGTACCACACTGTTGGATCATCTCACAAAGGGACATTTACATTACTGGCATTTAGTTGCAACAATGATACATTGCAGCAACTTTATGTACAGGTCTGGACATAGGTGAAATGGCACCTTAGCTCTACTGTTTTAGCACCCCCCCCCCCGCGCACACACACATACCCTCCAGTCTTCCCCTGTTTTTCCATCTTGGGCTCCCCATACCATGCATACTTTCTTCTTCTTCCTTTTCTCACATTTTGCTTTACTCTTCAGCTTTCTGAAGAAGCCATAACTCCTTATATGTTCTGAAGTGCATTTCAAAGATTTTTTTCTTTTTACACAGTCTTTTCGACCAATGATGACTTGAACAGAAATTATGATTGAGGAAAGAAATTGTGTTGCTGTAAAGCTTTACTTTTCCTTGCATCCTTTCAACATATCTTTCTGACCAAGACAGCACAGTAATAACCATTTAGGAAATAACTCAAATAAGGCAGGGCCCAAGAAGTCATAGGGTTATAGATGTTCTGGGATGTATTTTAGAGCATTTTCCCAGCCTTTTAATCCAGTGTTGACCTAAAAAAAAAAAAAAACACGAGTAAGAAAAGAATTTCAGTCTTATTTTTTTTTCTTTCAAGAAAGACATACATTGTACCCAAGACTTAATGTTCAAAGATGACAAAATTGTAGCAACAATAAACTAACAAGCTAGTTGTTGTCTGGATACACAAGTCCTATCTGGGAATTGTCTGCCTCGCTACCCCCCCCCCCCAAAAAAAAAAAATAAAAAAGACTGCCTAAGCATTGCTCTGGTGTTAGCCTGGGATGAAAGTAGAGGTTCAAACTGCCACAGTCATGTATTTCAAGTCACTGCAGACATGAATATACATAGCATGCCTCCTCAATCCTCAACCCAAACTGTCAAAGGCAGGTACCTGTATGCATTCCTGAAGTGTGATTGCAAGGAAAGTGAAACAAATAATGACTGGGGTAATGTATTCTACTTTGTTGATCCTAGACAGTACCCTGCCCCTACACAAGCCATAGTAACCTGCTTTGTACACCCCTGAGGTCTGTGAGAAAAGTAAAAGAAAATAATGACAACATTGTCCAAACATAAGCTATAGGCCTCATGTGTACACCTCTAAGGTTCGACTGTGATGGAAATTAAAGAAGTAATAACCACACAATCACCCCACACATACACACATAACCCGCAGCAGCTTCCTGTACACACATATCCAAGCAGAGCTGGTATTAATTAGCATGGCTGCAGATGAGGGCAGAGGCGATTATCAGCTTTATCCTAACAGGGTCATATCACTGCCTGTTTAGGTTAAAGGGAGTAGTCAGAAAATTAATAAGTTTTTTCTCCTCACTTTTCCCCAACTAGCAACAGCTTTTGTGGGGCACCTACAAGTCAAGGATGATTAAGTGAGTCCCTTGTATCCATTTATATAATCTGGGGAGTGGGGGCCCCCAGATTCTTAGAAGAAAGAAGATCTATGTGTCTAAATGTTCTGTGACATATTTTGTACCTTACTTTGAAATATAATTACTTGCTGGCTAATTTTTTGCTGATACCCTGGAGAATAATGCATGTGTCCTGGCATTACTGAACACACACACACACAGACACAGACACACACACACACACAGACACACACACACACAGACACACACACACACACACAGAAACACACACACACACACACACACTTTTGTACCACTGGTACTGGCACACCTGACCAGTGACTGCTATTTAGCAGTTAACAAACAGTAGCAGGTGTAAGTCACTTTTATTTACCTCAGTGAGGAGTCATGTATACTTGTCACATTCCCTGATTTCACACACCTTCCCTGATTTTGCTCATAATTTTGCTCTGTCCTTCTTAAAAAGTTTGATTTGCTTGTGAATCATTCAGGACTACAGACAGTCAATAAATTCAGACATCAGAGTTTTATACTTATTGAGCATAAAATGCATGTTGAAGCAAAATTTGTTATTCTCTTAACTTTTTATTTGAGTAATATTTAAAACCTGTTCCTGATTTTGAGCCTTTATTCTGCTATTATTGGTATTGCGCTGAACTCTTCAGCAAAGAAGTTGGGAGTTATAGTATCTGCTCTTCTGACAGTATTTATAAAACTCTGTACGAGAAAACCATCCCTGAAGATCAGAAGCATCAGCTGTTGTTAAACTCCAAGGTATGCACTGAGATCAGTCACGCTGGGATGATGTTCTCTCTAGTGCTTACCTTGCCTATGTTATTCTAACAGAGTCCTGTTACAGCCCTGTTCAGGTTAAACAGTCGAATCAGGAAATTAATACATTTTTTCCCCAATCAGCTGCAGCTTTTGTGGGCCCCCCACACAGTCAAGAATGATTGGGGGCCCCCTTGCAAACATGGGTATTGCAGGTACCTAAAGCTGGATATGTTGTTAGTTTTAGTGGAGAGAATGTCTACCAGCAGAGTTTAACTAAACCAGGGGCACTATGTCAGTGGCAAAATATTTAATGGAATTGTGAAAGCTGTTGGATGATAATGGACCCACTGTTACTATAACCAGCGATATCTTTGAATTTTAAGTAATTTGAGTTATTACCCACCTGGTTTATTAAATATACAAGATTCCTGTACTAGTTTTTGCTGTTTTGACAGACATGTTACAAAATATCAAGATAAGATAACTTGCAGTGATTGGGGGCCCCCCAGCGACCGCAGGGTTTGCTGGTGCCTAAAGCCGGCTATGAAGTAGGGGGAGCACTTTGCTCACTGCAATGATTTCATTCAGATCCTTGAAGGTTTGTTTGTGGTACTGCCATCCTTTTGCATTCAAAGCTTTTCTGAATCAGTGAATCTAATGGATGTAGTACAAGTGAGTACTGCTGTGGAACTTTAGGGTAGTACATTACCTGTACTTGATATGACCTCAGCTGAGAAATGTTTTGACGCTTACATGACTTTAACATAAACTTTACCTTGTTTTTTGTACAATCCATTCTTGTCATTTATATACTCACGATATGCTGCTTCATCTTTAAAATGTCACACTTCTACCTGTTTGTTTTAGCCCATTTTTTTTTGCCTGTCTAACAGTTTGTGATTTAGTTATGGGTACTTCTTCAGCCTCCGTCAGCAGTAGGATCACATCTTCATACTACTCCATATTAGCAATGTCTCTGACTTCTTGGCCACAGCAGGTGCAGATGTCACACGAAAAGTTAATTTATTGTACTGGAATAATGCTTTATGTATACTAATTATTACAGACTGTCAATAAATGTCTTCAAAGTCTCTTCTGTTGCCATTGGTGCATATATCTGAGCCACTGTAGTTTGTTAAAATTGCTTTCTCCATTAGGTGGTGCAAAATATCTTCACTGCTTGAAATGGAATATTTTCTCCTAATAATCACCACTATTATGTGAGTGGTACATGATTTAGCCTTGACCTTTGTGATTTACACATGAAGGTAAAGCCTGTTTGGGTGTATTTTGATGGAAGTGAGTATATTCTTCATCATCCATGGCCAGACAGAGATAATTAGCATAGCAAGCCAGAGTTTTTTTTAATACATTTCTAACCCTTTAAAAATAATTCCATTGTACATAAGAGTCTCTTTGTTCTAGCCAGATGTTTCTTCAGACTACAGAAAGTGGAAATGTTCTTTGTGTACTGGTGCATATACATTTACTTACCCTACACACCTTATTAAGTAGTATGGGCTATTGGTGCTGTAGTATTATGATTTAGGAAACTTCAGGATTAAAAAAATAATAAAAATAACACTTTGCATTTAAGGATATCCCTTTCAATGAGTTTACCAACTGTTTGCTGTAATGAAATAAATAGATTTTCTTCTTTACTTTCCAAATGTTTTACAAACGTGACAAGTGTTTCAATAATGGCAAGTTCAAACTGATTGAATTGTCTGTCAAGCAGACCTTTTGCGCAGTAATAATTTTATTTTATCACTATTGAAAATGCTCACTTTAGTCCCTAAGATAACCATAATTATTTTGAAGACTTCTTGGTTTGCCTTTCTTTGGAACTGGTATTATGTGTGTAGACTGTTCTTTGCTCTTTACTTTAAACAGTATTTTTCTTTTTCTAGTACTTGCTTTTTGGCAGCCAATAGCATTACATTTAATAAGGTCTTACAATGTCAAAGCAATTCAGATCCTGTGTCCCAACTCAAACAAATAACTTCCTAAGTTACTGCAATTTGCTCCCCCAGAGTATTCTGTAGAGCACTTTTAAAATCTATGAAATCATCACAGTCCCAAAAACATGTTCCCAGGTCTCTCTCTCTCTTTCCCATCACACCTCCAACATTTGCTATCTACCTGAGGAAAAATATTCACATCTACTTGGGCTATAAAAATACCTATGCAAACACTTCCAAACAAGAATCCTAAGCCTTATGGACTTTGTTGCATGCTTGGGAGCTCTCTCTCTCTCTCTCTCTCTCTCTCTCTCTCTCTCTCCCTCTGTGTGTGTGTGTGTGTGTGTGTGTGTATATATATATATATACATATATATATATATATATATATATATATTTATATTATATATATATATCTATATCTATATAAAAAATATATATATATATATATATATATATATATATATATATATATATATATATCTATATATATATATATATATATATATATATATATATATATATATATATATATATATATATATATATATATATAATATATATATATATATGTAAAAAAAATATATATATATATATATAATATCTATATATATGTCTATATATCTATATATCTATATATATATATATATATATATATATATATATATATAATCTGTATATGTATCTATATCTATATAACACACTTATGTTTGGAAAAATGCAGTAATAACAATTGTAAGCATTCAGTGATATAAGTAGTAAGGCAGGAATGAACCAATATCTATTAGCACAGTTTACTTAAGAAAAAAATGCAGTGATAATAATTATAAGCAGTCAGTGCTAGAAGTAGCAAGGCAGGAGCGAACCAAGCTTTTGCATAAAATATCTATAACTATACTGTATAATATCTCTAGTAATAGGCAGTAGTTGAGGATTCAGTTTAAATAAATAGGAGGCTGTCAGGGCATATGTAGCAGAGCAGAAAATAAATAATTGTTTGACTACCTGAATGTGATTGCTTTAGTTCTGTCTGTTTAAGACCCTGTTATAATTATATTGGCATCTAGGCAGAGATCGTGGTTACTGGTCTAGTGACTGTTGAATGGCTACATATAGTAAGGAAATAGCACAATTCTCCCATAATCCCACTGTCCTAGGCTAGCAAATATTGTGTAACCATGTGTAAATTAAGGATTATTTTAGTATCCCATAGAACAGCTTGGAACAGCCACTGACAGTATAACAAGCCCAGCGTACATCCAGATAATTAGAAAGTGCGTGATAGCAGGGCAGATGATGCTATCACAGTGAAGCTGTGCGTTTAAAGCCCCCCAAAAATACCTACATGACTACTGATCCAACCTTGCAGACAAATTACTGCATGCGGACAGATAACACACTTGGTTTGTTAATAAACAAATAAAGCCCTACCCCAGTATTGTTTCACTACAGTTAGAGCTGCTTATAGTACAGTTCAGAGTGCGCCGTAGATGGTTAGGTATGCACCGAAAAAACAGAGCTGTTTACAGCATAAACGCTTTATATGTTGCACGCTTGGTATGCTAAAAATAAAACAAATACAGTCCTTCACCCAGTATTGTATCACTACAGTATGAGCTGCTTATAGTACAGTTCAGAGTGCGACATAGATGGTTAGGTGTGCGCTGAAAAACAGAGCCATTTACAACATAAACGGTATTGAGGCCAACAGCTATGTAGCACAAGACGGTAGACCTTTAGATGCATGTACACATTAAAAACACATTAAAAACCCATATTTAGCATACGGGAGTACAATGCCGCTTAGTAGCTATTACACAGTAAAAAACACACTGCCAGCAGAGAGGTTACAATGCCGATTATAATGCAGTTCTGTCCCAGTTGGAGTGCTTACCTGGTCAGCATACAAATCACCGCGTTGGCCTGAGGATATGGTAGGGGACTGGCGCCAAAACCTAAGTGTGGAATTTAAACAGGCGCAAAGGAGTCTGGGAGGGTGTGGTGATGTACTGCCTTAGGGGACAGCTTAGTTATTCCTAGAATTACCAGCAGGTGGCATAGCACTGACCTAAAGGAGCAGCAGCAGTTCTGTAAAACAATCAGCTACTAGAGCTCTATGCAATAGAGTTTGCTGGTTAACAATTTACTTTCATGGAAAAGCTATTTTACTCCTGACTTAATGCTATTTAGTTTACTCAGAAAGAGACATTGTGCCTACATCTATGTGGAGGGAAAGAGCATAGGATGTCTGGAGTTAGACTATGGAGGAAGGTGGGGAAGCTCAGGCAGGTCAGGGGGCAGAAGGTCTGAAGTGGTGAAGCTATAGTCTAGTGAGAGAGGATGAAAATGAGAGAACATTTTGGGGAAGGAAGTGGAGGTAGGGGGAGAGATACAGTGGAAGATAGGAAGGTAAGGAAGAGAGTTAGGCAACTGAGAGGAGAGATATAGTAGAAGATAGGAGGTTAAGGAAGAGAGCTGGGGTAAAGAGAGATACAGTGGAAGATAGGAAGGTAAGGAAGAGAGTTAGGCAAGTGAGATTAGAGATATAGTAGAAGATAGGAGGGTAAGGAAGAGAGCTGGGGTAAAGAGAGATACAGTGGGAAGATAGGAAGGTAAGGAAGAGAGTTAGGCAAGTGAGAGGAGAGATACAGTAGAAGATAGGAGGGTAAGGAAGAGAGCTGGGGTAAAGAGAGGTCAGAGGGATAGGGAGATGGTTGTCTAGTCTAAAGGCCGATTAACGTTCACCTGTGGGGTGGGGGTGCACAGGAATGATATTTAGCTGACAAGTAGCAGTACTCAATGGGACACAGGAGTAGTGCAATACAGTTAGGAGTGCGTCTTATTCACACAGAACATACGTTCAATTACTGTTGCTGTAGAGGGATTCCTTGAATTGAGCAGTATTCTGGATAGGACTGATCTTCAGGATTTGGCTGGGGTTATACAAGCCTGATAGCTTTAGGAGTCAGGGACATTCAATTACTGTTGCTGTGGAGGGATTCCTTGAATTGAGCAGTATTCTGGATAGGACTGATCTTCAGGATTTGGCTGGGGTTATACAAGCCTGATAGCTTTAGGAGTCAGGGACCTGTAAAACATATAGAGAGGAGACCCAGGTTAGAGCAGGACAGCAGGATTAGTGGGGAGAGATATTAGACTTACAGTAGTGAATAACAGTGCTAAAAGTAGTAGATACAGCTGGAAGGTGGGAGGATGGGACAACAAATGGAAGAGTTACTCAGTAGGAGAGAATATAAGGAGGTGAAAGTGGGGAGAGTAGGAGAGAGTTACTTGGCTGTGTAAAGATAGTCAGAAGACTGATAGAAAGTAGAAGGTGTAGAAGGAGTGTAAATAAATTGGATAGGGAGAACAGCAGATGCACAATTGCAATTAATACAGGAAACAAAAACAGATGACTGCAAGATACAACATGTTAGCAACAACACATTTCTTAAGTTTGCAGGACTAGTAAGTGGGTGTCTATTACTAGGACAAATTATACCAGCATCAACTATGTACCACGGTACACTGGTGGAGTGTGTAATAGCTTACTCATAGTTTAAAATCTAGTAAATCTAGTACATTGTATCTAGTTAGATATCTGGTTACACTTCGTGCATTTGGTTAAATGCAGTTTACAGTATCAATGCAGTATACAATATCTAGTAACACACTTATGTTTGGAAAAATGCAGTAATAACAATTGTAAGCATTCAGTGATATAAGTAGTAAGGCAGGAATGAACCAATATCTATTAGCACACTTTACTTAAGAAAAAATGCAGTGATAATAATTATAAGCAGCCAGTGCTAGAAGTAGCAAGGCAGGAGCGAACCAAGCTTTTGCATAAAATATCTATAACTATACTGTATAATATCTCTAGTAATAGGCAGTAGTTGAGGATTATGCAGTTTAAATCAATAGGAGGCCATCAGGGCATATGTAGCAGAGCGGAAAATAATTGTTTGACTACCTGAATGTGATTGCTTTAGTTCTGTCTGTTTAAGACCCTGTTGTAATTATATTGGCATCTAGGCAGACATCGTGGTTACTGGTCTAGCGACTGTTGAATGGCTACATATAGTAAGGAAATAGCACGATTCTCCCATAATCCCACTGTCCTAGGCTAGCAACTATTGTGTAACCATGTGTAAATTAAGGATTATTCTAGTATCCCATAGAACAGCTTGGAACAGCTACTGACAGTATAACATGCCCAGTGTACATCCAGATAATTAGAAAGTGCGTGATAGCAGGGCAGGTAATGCTATCACAGTGAAGCTGTGCATTTAAAGCCCCCCAAAAATACCTACATGACTACTGATCCAACCATGCAGACAAATTACTGCATGCGGACAGATAACACGCTTGGTTTGTTAATAAACAAATAAAGCCCTACCCCAGTATTGTTTCACTACAGTTAGAGCTGCTTATAGTACAGTTCAGATTGCGCCGTAGATGGTTAGGTATGCACCGAAAAAACAGAGCCATTTACAGCATAAACGCTTTGTATGTTGCACGCTTTGTATGCTAAAAATAAAACAAATACAGTCCTTCACCCAGTATTGTATCACTTCAGTATGAGCTGCTTATAGTACACTTCAGAGTGTGACGTAGATGGTTAGGTGTGCGCTGAAAGACAGAGCCATTTACAACATAAACGGTATTGAGGCCAACAGCTATGTAGCACAAGACGGTAGACCTTTAGATGCATGTACACATTAAAAACACATTAAAAACCCATATTTAGCATCGGGAGTACAATGCCACTTAGTTGCTATTACACAGTAAAAAACAAATTTCCAGCAGAGAGGTTACAATGCCAATTATAATGCAGTTCTATCCCAGTTAATGTGCTTACCTGGTCAGCATACAAATCACTGTGTTGGCCTGGTGATATGGTAGGGGACTGGCGCCGAAACCTAAGTGTGGAATTTAAACAGGCGCAAAGGAGTCTGGGAGGGTGTGGTGATGTAGTGCCTTAGGGGACAGCTTAGTTGTTCCTAGAATTACCAGCAGGTGGTGTAGCGCTGACCTAAACGAGCAGCAGCAGTTCTGTAAAACATTCAGCTACTAGAGCTCTATGCAATAGAGTTTGCTGGTTAACAATTTACTTTCATGGAAAAGCTATTTTACTCCTGACTTGATGCTATTTAGTTTACTCAGAAAGAGACATTGTGCCTACATCTATGTGGAGGGAAAGAGCATAGGATGTCTGGAGTTAGACTATGGAGGAAGGTGGGGGAGCTCAGGCAGGTCTGGGGGCAGAAGGTCTGAAGTGGAGAAGCTATAGTCTAGGTGAGAGAGGATGAAAGTGAGAGAACAGTTTTGGGAAGGAGGTGGAGGTAGGGGGAGAGATACAGTGGAAGATAGGAAGGTAAGGAAGAGAGTTAGGCAAATGAGAGGAGAGATATAGTAGAAGATAGGAGGGTATGGAAGAGAGCTGGGGTAAAGAGATATACGGTGGGAAGATAGGAAGGTAAGGAAGAGAGTTAGGCAAGTGAGAGGAGAGATACAGTAGAAGATAGGAGGGTAAGGAAGAGAGGTCACAGGGATAGGGAGATGGTTGTCTAGTCTAAAGGCCGATTAGCGTTCACCTGTGGGGTGGGGGTGCACAGGAATGATATTTAGTTGACAAGTAGCAGTACTCAATGGGACACAAGAGTAGTGCAATACAGTTAGGAGTGCGTCTTATTAACACAGAACATACGTTCAGTTACTGTTGCTGTAGAGGGATTCCTTGAATTGAGCAGTATTCTGGTTAGGACTGATCTTCAGGAGTTGGCTGGGGTTATACAAGCCTGATAGCTTTAGGAGTCAGGGACATTCAATTACTGTTGCTGTGGAGGGATTCCTTGAATTGAGCGGTATTCTGGATAGGAGTGATCTTCAGGAGTTGGCTGGGGTTATACAAGCCTGATAGCTTTAGGAGTCAGGGACCCGAATGCCTCCGTCTAGTTCAGACTATACTGTCAGCTACAATCCTTTGCTTACTGGAGAGTGTAGTGTTACTGAAGGCGAGTCTCCACCGGCTTGCTGCAGCAGCTTGCTTGCTTCCTTTCCAGCTGTTATTTGCCCATGTGTTTCCATTGTTGTACTCCTGGAACTAGTGCCGTTCCGACGGCTAGCGTTACTCAACACTAGCTGCTGACATTATTGTTCTCCTTAAGGATCTGCATCCACAATCCTACTCTCTCCTTATTTCTTGAACTACCCCTTGCTTCATCATCATCCTTTTGTACTTTGCTTTATAATCATCTGCTTGTGTTATGTATATGAGCCTTAACTGTGTAGCTCTAAAATATCCCTTCAAATCAGGTAATTTTAAACCTCCTTGTTCAATTGGGAGGATCAGGTTATCCCTCTTAAGTCTTGCTCTCTTCCCCTCCCAAATAAATTCCTTAACTTCATGTTCATAGGTTGGTACTAGACTATTGGCCCTAGGGCCTATACAAGCTTAGCCATAACAATTCCCTGGATATTTCTTCCTGCAATATTTACTTCCCTGGACCCCTGTCTAGCAGGGCGACTGATGTGATCCTCGGGGTAAATTTCCTATCTCCCCATCCAGTCGTCAAGGTTCCTTTTGAAGAGGGCCAAGGAGGCATTCTGCTTGACATGTATGGGCAGTCTATTCCAGAGTATGCAGTTATATTTTGCTTCTGCTGGTTTTGCTGTTAACTTAATAATGTCAGTATCAGGCTGGTTCACACTCAATACCTATAAACCCATCAAACCATAATAGTCATTTGTTGTGTTTACCTCAGTTTTGTTTGACTGTTTTTCACTTTCTGCATCTGGGGAAATCTTGACCCTCTAGTATATTAAACCAGATTGTACACAAATCCCATCATGCCAGTATGACAATTAATTTATTCCTATTATGATAAAGAATGACCAGTATCAAATCGAACTGCATTGTTCTTATTTGGCAAACTTATTGTAAAGCTTGAGATTGTGCCTTCTGTGAAAGGTTGGGTGCCGGGCTGGCAACTTGACACTGTAAAACTTCACTACCAATCATGAGTGGACAGGGGATCCACTGTGGCGACCCCTAACTGGGAAAAGCCGAAAGAAGAAGAAGAAGATTGTAAAGCTTGAGATTATTTATTTGCATTCATTTTCTTTGAATCTGTCAATAACAGAAACCTCAAAGCCCATTAACTAAGGTTATAGGGGGGTATATGTATGTATGTATATGTGTGTGTGTGTGATTGTGTGTGTGTGTGTGTGTGTGTGTGTATAACGAAATATGTGTGTGTGATTTTTTTTTCTTTCTTTTTCTTTACGGTAAGTATATTCAGTATACTTCAAGTTCATATCGGTAAGTATCTTAGTGGATGTGGCATGAAAGAATCGAGAGTTTGCTACTTGTTGTTACATTTTGAACTGCAGGGCCATTGGATTGTACTGCTTTATGCAGTGGAGTACTGTAAATGAGGGTTGGGATCACAGTTTTCCTTCCCACGCTATTTGCCTTTTCTCCATGGTTATGCAATTGTGGGATTAGTATATTTAATTTAAGAGTTGGTCTGCAGCTTGGAGGCACAGGGTGGCTTGCCTCTGTTAAGTGTTCATTATTTTGTTTTTGATATTAGTGTGTATTGTCATGTGTTTTATTAGAGCTAAAATTATATTTATAGTGTTGGTGGATGCTTTGTAGTTTAATTCATTCTTTCATAGTCATGTGAAGCTTCATATATATATACATAAATATATATATATATATATATATATATATATATATATATATATATATATATATATATATATATATATATACACACATATATACATACACAAACAGTGTTTAGTATGGGAACCATATGCAAAAGAGTCTCAGATCCATACACATCTTATTCAAAACTACAACATGAGCGCTATGCTGGTACTACCATCATTTGTGGGCTGCATGGCTTACATTTTTCATGGTACTACCATCATGTGCGGGGGCTGTATAAGGAATACACACGGAGCTTTGCTTAGAAAACTTGCATCATGTTACAAAAAGACTTTCAGGCAGTGATGTTGGCACATTAAAATGAATGCTAGCTTTAAAAACGATTGCTAGAAATGTTGTGACTTCTTTAAAAAGCCAAGGCTAATAACCCAGTAACATGAGTTTGACATGTTTGTTTACAAAAATGCACTAGGAAACCAAACATGAAGCCTTCCAGAAACCAGGAAAGTTTCATTAAAAGTCTATATTCTCAGAAGAAAAGGCCATTTGTTTAAGTTAGTCTATTTACTGCAACAACTTTTGCTACTGTAGTCATGTGATTTAACTCATTTTATCTTTATTTGTTCTATGCATGTTGTTTTAATTTATCACGTGCTTAGTTATAAACACATTAATGAAATTAAATATATATGAGTTGAAAATGATAGCATTCACACAGAAGGCCAAGTGGAAAATATTTCAAAATGATCTGGCTAGGAAATGTGTTTTAAATAGGACTTTGGAGTTTTGGTGTGCTGCATTTTAGAAGAATGCACACAGTAAGAACAATATCTATTGTCCTCACCAAGGCAATGACTCAGGATAATATGGAAAAAACAAAAACCTTTACTGAAATATGCCCTTTGACAGCTATAAATTAAAATTTACCCCTGGAATCCTGTACTATAGTTCCAGGAAGGCTGCAACCATATTCTTTGGGACCCCCTCAAAGGCTGAAGAATGCATTGTAATGGTCTTTATTTGAGTTTCGTAGTAACCAAATGGCACAGACCCAACAACTGAAAAGCTTTTGTACTCAGCTGGACACTAGTCTTTTTTTAAAACTTGAACAGAAACCACTGTGAACAAAGTCTTAAAACAACTCCTGTATTTTAATAAACTAACATTTTATGTCAGGCTATACCGCGGTGGTGGTGCTGCAGTAGCATTGTCACCTCACAGTAAGACGCTGTCCGGTTCAATTCTCAGCTAGAGCATCTTCTGCATGGAGACATGCGTGAATGGGCGTACCTTCGTTGAAGGTTGTGTGTCAGGGCTGGTAACTTGGCACGTAAAAATCAACTACCAATCATTAGCGGACCGGAGTTCTGCTGTGGCGACCCCTAACCGGTTAAAGCCGAAAGACACAAACAAACTCTAGGAAGGCTATAAGCATCAGTTGTCTTATGCTGTAACTGGAATACACATTTCCAGTGGTTACTGGGAATTCCATTCATAATACTGGCATTATCACACTGATTTTTAGCCATATTTCCCTTTCCAGCTCATGAATGCTTGGATCCTGTTTACTTCAAGGTCTACCATCTTATTTGCTTCCCTCACATGTAAGTAGCTACTACCACCCAACTTGCTTAACAGATAGAAATTCAGCCCTGGATTAACCCACTACAATCCCAAGGTAAAGATACTCTTGTACTAGAGGCCTTTTTGTAATTGTAGAAGGGGAAGGGGCTTTTAACATTCTTTCCAACAAGTATGACTGTGCTTCCCTATAATATATAAGGAACAAAAAAGAAATATTTGTTAATTGGGTGAGTGGGCTGTTCCAAAACATAATCCATATTAAGCTTCCTGTACCCTTGACCTTCACCACTAGGGGAAGAAATGGGCCACAAGTCTGTCACCCTTGGGAGAGTGAATGGTTTACTGTAAGAGCTACAGGGAGGCTTGATAGCTGGAGGAGATCTAGACAAAAACATGTAAGCCATGTAAAATATGGTTATTTTGTTTTCAGGCTCTTGTGGCTGGAAAGCATTAATTTATGAGTTAAACTACCTGACTGACATATAAAGATACAGTAGTCATCATTACCAGTAATTTATCATTCTTACGTTAACAATATAGTAATGTAGTTGTCGTGCAAGAGTGTAAAAGGTGATGGTTTAAGAAAGTGGATAAAGAGCCGAAAAGATGACAGACAGAACTTTCTGGAAGCAGCAGAATGTCAAGTGAGTAGTGCCATAAATTTAGGAATTTAGGAAAGAAAATATAGGAAATCCTGGTAGCAATGTAGGATGGGGAGAACTCGTAGCAGGTATTGTAAAAACCCAGGTAAATGATAAAAAGAACTGGGATATGAAGATCACAGATTATTGGTTATTCAGGCAGGAGTGAAAGGGCAAGAAAGGAGATGTGCAGCAGATGATGTTATGTAGAGCTCAGACTGCAAGGTACTAGAGAACAGGTGTCCAGGAAGAATGAAATCTCAGAGACCGTGACAAGTTAGCAGCTTAGCAGTCAAGATAGAGGAAATAAAGGGCATAAAGTAGTTGTTAAATAAAATACATTGTCCACTTGATGCTAGAATAGAAGGTAGTGAAGTAGTAAAGTGATGGATTGTCTTGAGCAAGTAAAAAGAAAGCAGTGGGAGACTTTTTGCATTCAAGAAGCAAACTGGTGCATTCTTGCATCATAGTTAAAGAAGTAGACTGAAACTGTAGAGTTAACAGATGAAGCAGTTCATTTAGCTAGTACAGAAAGGTGCAAATAATGATAAAATAATATACATCATAGTAAATAACTGATGGAAGGATTCAACATCTGGAAGTAAAAGAACCTCTGGCAACCTGTGATTATAAAATAGTCGGGTTCAGTCTGAGCAAGGGGGTTAACAGGTAAACAAAGAAACAAACAAAATCAAAGTATGAGACTAAAGAAAGATAGACTTACTGGCAGACTGGAGGTGGCTAAGAGGAACAAACAGTTTTGGGATAAAGATAAAAATAAAGAAAAATATACAAACAAGAATGGAAAAAACATACAGAAAAAAGAACAAGGAAGAGAGAAGGAGATGCCAAAGTACTTAACAAAGAGGGTTTAAGAAGTCAGTCCTTGCAAATGAAATGTTATTTAATTTGTCGAAAAAATTAAGCTAGAAGCATAGGCAGTACAAAAAGTCACTAAAGGGGTTCAAAAGGTAGAAAATAAATAAATTGCCTTTGACTGTCTAGTTATTTATTTAACATTTGTTAACCAGGAAAGTCCAAATAGGACAGAGCCTATTTTCAGTGGAGACCCTGGGAGAAACACTCCAGAACGCATGTCTTTGGATAAATCTGGGATGAAGGTCATAGTGGTGACACTCCACAAGGGACAGACTGAACTGACCGAGTAAACTACAGACTGATAAACCTACCCTTGGTAGCATGGAATGTTATGGAAAAGGTCCCTGGGATTCAATAATGCCTACACTAAGTGTAGCCAAAGTGTACACTGTTCTGAGTGAACAGACAACACAGACATAACTCACACCTTCTTCCTCCTAAGTTTAGTTTTCCTACTGATATTCTTGCAGCTTTAAATATTGACAGGGATTCATAAAGGTTACCACAAACTGTAGACTACATGTACACTTAGTGTAATCTTTTTTTGAGTGACTAGAAAGCACAAAAAATGTGATTAGTTTTATTGAATACATATCGTGTGCACTTAGTGTACACTTAGTATAGACTTTATTGAATCTGGCCCATTAAGGGAAAGGCTAGATATTTTGCTGTAAACAGCCAAACTGCAGGATAAGTACCAACATGAGGTTATGGAAAAGTGATGACATTAAAACAGCCTAATTCAATTTTATGACTGGGTTGCATTGGAATGTGATATAGCAGAACACGATAAGCACTTGATAAAACCCTTATCTAAGTCAGAATGTGTTAAATTTTGTTTAGCACCACTTTGCTAATATCACCCGCAGTAGTGGTGCTGCGGTAGCATTGTCGCCTCACAGCAAGACGTTGTCGCGTTCGATTCTCAGCTAGAGCGTCTTCTGTGTGAAGGCATGCGTGAATGGGCGTGCCTTCGTTGAAGGTTGTGCATCAGGGCTGGTAACTCGGCACATAAAAATCCACTACCAAACATTAGTGGACCGAAGTTCCGCTGTGGTGACCCCTAACCGGGATAAGCCAAAAGACGCAACAACAACCACTTT
Organism: Protopterus annectens; assembly: GCF_019279795.1. NCBI lineage: Eukaryota > Metazoa > Chordata > Ceratodontiformes > Protopteridae > Protopterus > Protopterus annectens. The sequence goes on from NC_056743.1 coordinate 198,523,011, forward strand.
GCTAATATCATTACTTTTATTTATGGCTCTATTATTATCATCAAAAGGACCACCAGATTATAAATGAATACCTGTATTATGACTATTGCTTGCTCAACCATTTCTGTATCTCAGTGTTGTCATAGTTAAGGGTGCTCTTCAAATTACTCTTTGTAAATTTTGTTTCAAACTGTTATGTAATTAAGTTCCTTTATTCCAACCTTTTTTTGAGATAATCACTGTAATGTGTTTACTTGCTTCTATGTAAACACCTCATGTAATACTTTGTATTCTTTGACAATGTAATTTCTGTCCTTTGGGCCTGGTTTGAAACAGGAATGAGTTTGTTGACCAGTCTACTTACCTTGTTATCAAAATGTAATAAATTAATAAAATAAATCATGAGGTTTTAGAACCTCTTTAATAATTTTACAGCTATATTTGTACTATGAATCACATGCTGTTCAGTGCCTGAGCATGCATGTATAAACAGACTGGGACACACACACACACACACACACACACACACACACACACACACACACACACACACACACACACACACACTAGACAAAAATATTTTATATAGAAGATTACTATTAAGTTTAGGTAGTCTGACAAAGAAAAACAGAAAAATGTTTTTCACATTTGACAGTGATTATATTATTTTACAAATGTCTTTAAAGCACGTAGTGCATGATGTATATAAATGCTCAGCTTTTCAGTGATGAGCAGAAAAAGACATAAATGTTGTTTTGTCCATATTTCTTAAACTTAAATAAAAAAAAATTAAAGCCAAACATTGTAGAAGGCTATTAAATGCACAAAAAATGTTTCAGTGTGCAACTGATTTAAAATCAATGCTGTAGTTGCCCTTGTATTCTTTTTAAGAAATGGGTGAAAAAAAATCAAATACTAATATTTTTCCACTTGCTTTTTTTGCATAGACTCATTATAAACAAGAACAGTTCCCAAATATGAAAATAAATACAGCTCCCCAATATGAAAACAAGTCAGATACATAGAATACGTGATTATGTGAAGGTGGATATTAATATGTACAATAGCATCTGATTCATTTTGGTCACAGTTGGACCAACCATAGACTATATTTATCTTTGATTAGTATTACCTTAAGGGGAAAAATGGTTACTAAGTATAAATACTTTGTTAGTGACAAAGGTCACTCAAGTCATCCAGGAAATAGACTTCTCTTAATCAAACTACCTAAGATGATTAATATTCTTTTAGAAAAAAAGAAGAAAATTGTTGGAGAAAAAAGTGAAAAGGGAAACTAACGTGTTTTAAGACTAATGCAAGAAGCTTAAATAATTTGCTGCCTTAGAATCAATGGTTACAAGGGAGAATTACAATGTAGTGGCAATTAAAGAAAGAAGGTGTCCAATACTAACAAACCTATAGCTCTTAGAGGCTTCACTAGTTACCATACTCAGAGGATCAGTATGAAAGATGGGGTATTTCAATTTATGTCAGCAGTAAGTTGTTGTTAGTTGTCACTTTTAGCACCAATGTCCATGAAAATAATTGGTGTCAAGATTTGTTTGAACAAATATAAATTGCATATAACTGTTTATGTAGACCCACTAATCAATGCAAGGATGACCAGGACTTGTTTACTGCAGCATTAAATCATTGTATGGTGAGTGACTATGACATTATTGTTGGTGATATAAATGCCTATAATGTTGACTTGTCACTTCCAACAGAACATTTTCACCACTGGGATGATTAGCTGAAGCCACTAAATACTTAGGCTACACAAAACTAACAAGAAAGACATCATATTGGATATTCTAATGAAGGAACGTATGACCACTGGTATCTGTGATTTTCTGCCTGAACTGGATGGGTCAGACCACCCATGTTTCGGCTGGGAATTGGTAGTGTATGGCTATGAAGGTCTAACATGGTTAATAACTAGTAAATATTTTATAGAGTGAACTACTGAGAAATAATTAAAGAAATTCAGTAATACAACTGGAGTGAAAAAATGAATTATAAGAATATTTCAGAATATTGGAGGATTATCTGATCTTTATGAATCATTTATTAAAGAAATACGTCCAAATAATTTATTTCCAAAAGCATATCACTAAGTCCATGGTGGTCTACTAAATTAGAAAAAGAAAGTGTGGAAACAGCATACTTGGAAGGCTTACAAAGGATTCAAATCAAAAACAACAAAACTGTACATCATATGGCTAAGCTAAGCTTTAGGAAACTGTTAAGGTACTCTAGATAGTTATGAGTATAAATTGTTTGAAAATACAGTTATAAATAAGAAATCTTTATGCTCACACTTTAGATTCTTCAGAGACAATAATTTTTCAAACATAATGTTAACATCTAGGGGGGTTATGCTAACAGAACCTTAAAAAGTTGATTAAGTTGTGGTAAAATTAGTTAAGCTTATCCCTTATCCTGGGTTCCTACTAATAAACCACCCTAAAAAAGGTGTGTCCAACCGTAACTTCTGAACTGGTGTAGAAAATTCTTAAAGTCATTAAGCCAAGCCCTGTTATAGGTCCATGTGGGCTTAATAGGCATTTTCTATCTGCAATTATTGGCCATATTGCTACTTATTTTCAATATTTATATCCAAACCCGAATTGTGGTTATGTTCCACCACTGTCGATAAAGGCAATTACGGTTCCTCTCCTCAAGTGGGGTCTCGCTGCAGAGACTGGCAACTACTAGACGATAAGCATGACCTGCATATTGGGGAAAAAATTTGAGTGCATCATTAGTGATTTTCCTCACTAAAAATCTACATGCAGATATTTACCTTTGTCTGCATACTTTTATGAGGGTCGTTCTTATTTAACAATCCTCACTAGTTTTTATGAGACAGAATGGGAAGCTGTGGATCAAGGAATACAGGGAATGGTCTTTACTGGGACCTTGCAAAGGCTTTTGATTCTGTGTCCGTGACAAAATTTTAAGCATCATGAGATAGCAAATCAGTAACTATATTATCAGATGGGTTGATGAATGGTTGGAAGAACTTACAAGGTTAAAATCTGCAAAGTTTTGTCAGGCATAACCCCCCCCCCCCAAAAAAAACAAAAAACAAAAAAAAACAGGAACTTATGGTCCCTCAGAGTATGGTACTGGGAAATAAACTGTTTATTGTGTCCATGCCAGATTTCCCAAAGAACATCCAAATTTGATGTAGTAAATTTGTTGAATACACAAAGGTAGGTTCATTTTAGGTGGTTTATCAGTATTCATTAAAGATAAATACACCTCCAGATTGGTTAAACAGTATGATTCCCTGGAGATACTTCAGGTGCAATTAACAGTCAGTAAGACACCTATTCAAGTAATTTCCAGCTACAGGACCCCCTCCATGAATCAGGGCACCACTCTGCCATTTTGATCTACTTGAGTCTATCAAGATGCATCTAAACACCATGGTTTTTAACTACTCATCCACTGACTGGGTAAATTACTTGTGCTCAAACTCACTTGCCCAAAGGTTCCTTGACATTAACTCCAATGCCCTGGACCAGCTGGTTGATATCCCCACAAGGGGTGCCAACATCCTGGATCTGGTGCTTACCAATAGGGGGGCCCACTGTGAGGTCTTTCCTGGTGAGATCTGACCACAAATCAGTCTCATTCGAAGCAACTGTCACACCTGAGCCCCCTAGCAGCAACTAAACTAAAACTTCTCCAAAAGCAGATTATAACTTCTTACAGGATGGTGTAAGTAGCTTCAATGCACCTCCCCGTTAGATGAAATTGGCAACTATGCCGAGTTCTACACCAATGCTTTATACAAACACCTGTATAACTGCATTGACTCAGATGTACCTGATAGGACTAAAACAAGTTCCTCAAGGAAGAAAAATCCTTCCTGGTGGACAACTGCCATTAACAGGCTTTACAATAAGAGGAAGAAATTGCTGTCTAAGAGTAAGATGGAGTGAGCCCTAAACTGGAAACACTCACTCCCCAGCTTACACAAGTATATAAGACTTCTTGTGAAGTCCTCAAAAGCAAAGTATGAATCCAAATTAGCTTCCTCAACTAAGAACAACCATAAGGTGTTCTTTAGTTACATCTGTAACCTAAAAGGAAAGGCCCAGATTTGTGCTGAACTGGTAGTTAATAATACCACATATACTGAGCCTGTGGACATAGCTAACCTGTTGGCCAACAGGTCCTATGAAAACTTCACTCCCCTGTCCTTACCATGCAGCATCATAATCAGCCACCCCCTTTTTTCCGTTTTCTACATGGGGTCGGGGTATTGTATTAACTGTCACCATCTTTCATGAGTCAGTGCCACACTCCTGCCTTCAACACTCATGCCTGACTGTCACAGATCTTCTTTCATATAATCCATCTACCTCTTTGCTGGATGTCCTTGTTTCCTCTTAACTTCTTCCTGTCTGTCCCAAATCTTCTTCACCAGATTATCTTCTGCTTTTCTGCACGTGTCCAAACCGCTGTAATCTGTTCTCTTTGATCTTTTCTGGAATTGGAGCTACTTTGGCTTCTGTTCTTATGTCCTCATTTCTTCGTCTGTCCCACAGTGTGTATCCTACCACCCTTCTCAGGCACTTCATTTCCATCACCTCTAGCATTTAATTCCCAGGTTTCTGTACCATACAGTAGTACAGGTAGCACCACTGTCTTGTACATCTTACTTTGCAGTTTCTTTAGCATTCTTCTTTCACAGACTACACCTGAGACTCTATACTAGTTGGCTGCAGCCCCTCTTATTCTAGCTTTGACCTCTTCATTCAGACTTCCCTTCTCCTCAACCACCCCTCCCAGATACTTGAAGCTATTTATCTCTTCCACTATCTTCCCTTTTATCTCATTTCTCAGCTTCTTCTGATTTCCCCAATTTACTGCTATTACCACTGTCTTATCTGCGCCCTCAGTTTTGCATTCCATTCCCCTGTCTGTTGCTGAAGTTCTTTCTCAGAGTCTGCCTGTAATGCCACATCATCTGCATACAGTAGCTTTGTTGATCTGTCCCCACCAGCCTATTTGCTAACATTGTGCATCACCAGTATGAACAGCAGTGGGCTCCGAGCTGAGCCCTGGTGTATACCCTCTCCCACTGGGAACCCATCTGTGAGGCTGAACACTGTTCGTACTTGAGTCATTGGGTCCTTGTACATAGCCTGCATTAATTCTACCAATGTTTCTGAGACTTTGAACCACTGCAGTACTGCGCAGATCAGCTTTCTTGGGACCTTGTCATATGCTTTCTCCAAGTCTAGGAATGCCCAGCTGGACACTCTCCTCCTTTCTAGCTTCTTCCCAACTATCTGTTTCACTGCAAACATCAGGTCAGTTGAGCTGCATCCTGATCTGAAGCTGAACTGCTCATCTCTCATCTTACATTCTACTGCTCTGCGTATCTGTTTATCAATCACCCTCTCCAGAACTTTCATGCAATGTGATAGGAGTTTGATGCCTCTGTACTGCCCACAGTTGTGGATGTCCCCTTTGTTCTTGTATACTGGCATTAGTATACTTATTCTCCAGTCATCTGGGAGATGCCTTTCTCTCCACACTGCTGTGAGTACCCTCAGGAGCCATTTCTCCCATGTCTTACCCAACATCTTTATTATATCTGCTGTGACCCTATCTGAGCCTGCTGCTTTCCTGGACTTCATTTTCCTAAGTGCTATTCTTACTTCTTCTAGGGTGGGCTCCTCTTCTTCTCTCATTGTAGGCTGTTTCTGGGGAAGTACAGCTTCTGTGGTGTTTTCTTCATTCAGAAGCTGCTGGAAATACTCCTTTCATCTGCCTTTGATGTCCTGTGGGCTGGTGAGCAGGTTGTTGCTGGCATCCCTTATGAAGGGTGTCTGACTATCTTCTTTATCTTTCTGTATTTGCCTTGGAACCTGGTATAATTTCTTTGTATCACCTACTGAGTCACTTTCCAAAAGTTGGTAGAGTGCCTCTGATCCCCTATTCTTTGCTATTTCAGCTCCTTCCTTAGCTTCTTTGTTAGTCAACCAGTTTTCCTTCCTAGCCTGGTCAGTCTTTTGCTGTCTCCCATTTTTTCCTGCACTCCTTTCTTTTGATCACTTCCTGGACGTCTGCATTCCACCACCAGCTTTCCTTAGGTTCATAGGTGTGTACTAGGCTAATGGCCCTGGGGCCTTTACAAGCCTAGCGATAGGATTACCCTGGCATAGTGCCACCCGATCTTAGTTCCCAGTGCCTCTGTTGAGTCGAGCCACTGGAGTTATCCTTGGGGTGAATTTTCTGTTTCTCATCTACTCATCAAGATTTCTCTTGAAGAGGGTCAGCAAGGTGCTCTGCTTGACATGTATAGGAAGTCTATTCCATAGCATGGGCAGTCTTTGGGTTATGAACCTGTCCCTCCAGCATGTTCTGTTAATTGTGGTAATAAGGTTGAGGTCTCTGGACCGTGTGGTGTGGAGGGATTGGGATTTCTTTAGATGTAGCATTTCTAACAGAGCTGGGTCAGACATGGCTTTGTAAGTCAAGCAGAGATCCCCTCTAAGCAGACGATATGAGACAATGAACAGTTTGGAGTTTTTTTTAAATCTGTCCAATCCATATAGGACAAGCGTTTAAGGCCTTGGATCCTCTTTGTGAGGTACTTTTGTGGCCTCTCCAGTTGTTGCAGGTGTCTAGCGAGGTACAAGCCAAATGGGGCATTGTACTCAATGATTGGCCTAATCAGGGAAGAGTAGAGGGAGACAATGACCTCTTTCTTCCTGGATGCAAAACCCTTAGTAATGAGATGTGCCACGTAGAAAGACTTTCTGACCACAATGGCAATGTGATGATCAAAAGAGAGGTTGCCGTCAACCTATGTTCACAGATCTCTTATAACGCCTTCTGTGTTCAGTGGACTATCATCAATGTGGTAATTCATGGGAAATGTGTTTTTCCCCAAAGGGGATGACGACACATATTTTTGCATTGAGCTTAAGGCCATGGTTCTGACACCAGTCGCTGGTCTCAGTGAGACCATTCTGTAGGATGTCAACATGATTTTGGGAGTTAATAATAGCTCCCAACTTGCAATCATCTGCAAACTTTGTCAGCCAGAGTCCCTTTGTATTGGCCTGGGCTTCAGAGAATTAGATATCAAACAGGAAAGGACCCAGGACCGAACCCTGTGAGACTCCACTCGTGACTAGTCAGCAGTCTGACTTGGAGTCAGCTACTTTCACAATGGGTTCTATCTGTGAGCCAGTTTGCAACCCACCTAGTGATATAAGGGTTGATGCCTAGCTTAGTGAGTTTTTCTATGATTCCTGAGTGGGGAATGGTATCAAATGCCTTGGCCAGATCAAGGTAGGCTGCATGAACCACCTTGTCTTCATCCACAGCTCTGGTGACTGACTCAGAGAAGTCGACCAAGTTGAGCAGGCATGATCTACCCTTCACAAAACCAAACTGTGTGGGATCTAGAGTTTGGATATTCCCTATGTCCTTGTTTATTAGGTCCATGATGATGCATTCCATAGCTTTGCAAACCAGACTCATCAGGCTACTGGAGCACTAATTCCCAGGGTCTGTAGTCGCTCCTCCTTTGTGGAGAGGGATGACTTTAGCAGTGTGCCATTCGGTAGGGACAAAGTCGGAGGTAAGGCTGTGATTGAACAGGGCGCACAGGTGAGGTGCCAGTTCACTCTTTAGTTCATGTAGAGCACAGCCAGGGATATTGTCCGGTCCCATAGAAGCTGTATTCTTGGCCTTGGACAGTGCTGTTTTAACCTGTGCAACAGTAATACTGGGTGCCTGGCAATCTACTGGAATTGTGATTGGTCCTTTGGTGGGGAGAGAGGGGTAAAGTTGGCACTGAATCTGTTGGCCAGTATACTGACTATCTGTTGGCTCTGTATAGGAGGTACCATTGTGCAGTATCTCAGAGCAAATCTGGGTATTGCCATGGAAATTCTTTACATAACTATAGTAGGCCTTGTGGTTGTCTTTACTATCTGCTGCAATTCTGTTTTCATAGCTAGCTTTAGAGTATTTGATGAGGGATCTCAACTATTTGTTGAGGCTGATAAGAGAGTTTTTCCAGTCTTGGGACTTTACCTTATTCCCCATCAGTTTCCTCCTTCTGTTGTAGCATTTGTTTATGGCAGGGTACCACCAGATTGGCTTCCTTTTTTTGGAGGAGAGCATCTTGGTTCTACTGGGTATGGCGAGATCCATGCATTTGTTTATGTGTTCATACTTTGCATTGGTGTATGATTCGGTGGTCATGCAACTATTCTCCATTTGCATGGGTGCCATGAAGTTAGCCACCTCTGTTTTTAGGAGCGCAAAGTTAGCTTTGGAGAAGTTTTTCATGGTGGTTACCTTTGTGGGGGGTGGGGTGGTGGTTGGGATGTGGATTTCCAAGGTGATTAGTTTGTGGTTGGATCTAACCAGGGAGGTGCTCACTATTGCTGTAGATCAATGGTCGTCCATGTTAGTAATGACCAGGTCAAGGATGTTGCTACCTCTAGTAGGGGTAAGAACGAGCTGGTCCAGAGCACTGGAATTAATGAACTTCAGGAAATGTTGGGCAAGTGTGTTGGTACAGGAGTAGTTTTCCCAGTTAATGGAGGGGTAGTTGAAGTCACCTAGTAAGAGAGTGTTAGGTTTGACCCTGATATTCTCCAGGATGCTTAGGAACGTGGAGTGTGAGTCTTTGGACATGGTTGGGGACCTATAGCAGGCTACAACCTGAATCGCTGTCTTACCCAATGTTAGCTGCACCAGAAGTATCTCTGATGTCTTACGTTGGGCTACCAGTCTGGAGGTATGTGCATCCCTTATGAATAAGGAAAACCACTGCCTTTGGAGCTTCAGTCCAAGTTCTGGAGCCGAAAGGTGTGGAGTGAATTATAGCCTGGTAGTGCAGGGGTGCTTTCTGCTGCCTTGAACCAAGTCTCTGTTACAGCACAAATGTCAATGTTCTCCATTTTAAGGAGTGCTTCGAGTGAGTGCATTTTGAGATTTAGACTTCTAGCGTTGAGCAGCATATCCCTCAGATTGCATTTGTTTGTAGCTGTTACGGTGGTAATTTGGTATTTGGAACACTGCCTAAAAAGAGCACTATAGGGATGGCAAGAGCCTTGGCCAGTATCCGGAAGCCCAGGGATGACAGATGCAGGCTATCTCTGGCAAAGCATCGAGGTCTGTCAATCATGTCATCCCAGGCAGACAGATACTGGATCCCCTTAGAATGACACCAGAAACTTAGCCAATTGTTGAAATCAATCATTTTCTGCTTGTACTGTGGTATCATTCTGGGTGATAGTAGGATGCTGCTTAGGGCTAGGTTCATACTCACCTGGGCTACATAATCCGAGAGCTCCACCATGTCTCTTTTCATGTAGACCAGGAAGGTATGTCTCAGGTCATTCACACCCACATGTACAATGACAGAGTCATATTTGTACCTGTTGAGGGACCTGAGTGCGTGCATTATGTGGCTGATCCTGGCACCTGACATGCAGCTGACTGTTACATTCTCCTTATAAAACCTAGTAAGTGGAACATCAGTGTGCCTCATGTACCTTATTTCCATACCTGGCTTGGCCACATATCTGTTTTGTAGTCTTAACACATGCTGTTTTGGGGCGCTGCCATTGTTCTTCAGCTCCACCTATTTCCTCCTCCACTTGGGGTGCTAGAGCCCTGAGTAATTCCTTGAAATTTTGTACTTTTTCTCCAGTCAACTTCCAGGTGTTCAGCCTGGTCTTTGTTGACCTCAGAGCCTTCTCCGTCCACTGCTTGCAGCTGATTGTTGCAATCAGTGGTTTATGTTGTGGGACAACTGTTTCACTGGTGATAACTTTGCAATCATGGATTCTACTCCAATACCTTTTCCTTACTAGGAGCAAGTCTACCTGAGTTGCATGTTGGCTACTCTTGTATGTGATCTTGTGACTGTCTCTGCTTCTGAATCATGTGTTGGCTACTGTCAAGCCATTTGCCAGACAGAAGTCTAGAATGGCTTCTTCTTTTTTGTTCCTGTTGCCCCACCCATGTGGACCCAGGAAGTCATCATATCCTGTTCAGTCTGTCCCGATATGTGCATTCAAGTCACCCATTATCAACAGCAGTTCATGTTGTCCTGCTTTATCTAGTAGGTCCTGCAACTGCTGTCTGAATGCACTCTTTTCCTCACTATCACAACCCTGCTGTGGGGCATAGGCTGAGATTATGAATACTGCCCTATCATTACGCTGGAGTCTGATTGCCATGAGCCTGTCATTAATTTTGGTGATATCTCTCACCACAATTCCCACACCATTTCTAGCCTGTTCCCCCTCCTGAGTAGTAGACTTTGGATCCTAAGCCAAGTGACACTGTCCCCGGAATGGGTCATGCCCAGGCGCTTTCAGCCAGAAGCGAGAGAACCGGTGGGGCTCACACCCCCACTTTACCAGGTAAATGAAAAATGACATCCCTACCACCTGTCCCCTACCTTGTATCTCTAAAGCGCAGGTTATAAACGCCCTCTCTAAGGCCAAAAACACAGCATCTATGGGAACTGATAACATCCCAGGCTGTGTCCAGGCATCATTGATAAAGTCATCCAGCTAGGTATCAACCCTTGTATCATTAGATGGGTCGCTAACTGGCTCACTGATAGAAACAATATAGTCAAAATAGGGAAATCCACCTCCAACAGCAGACCTGTAACCAGTGGTGTTCCACAGGGATCAGTCTTGGGACCTCTACTGTTTGGAATCTATTTCTCCAAAGTACAAGAAAAAACTAAAGGTCTGTGGCTGACAATTTGCTGATGACTGTAAACTGGGAGCAATCACAGATCTCCAAATGATGTCAACATCCTACAAGAGGGTCTTACACAAACAAATGATGAGTGCCAAAGTCATGGCCTTAAACTTAATACAAAAAAATGTATTATCCCTTTGGTAAGAGCGATGTTCCTACTAACTACCATATCCAATAGCAACACTCCAAGTATGTACTCGGTGATGAGAGACCTGGGCACACAGGTTGACAGTAACATTACCTTTGATCACCATGTCTCTGCAGTGGTAAGAAGGGCATTCCATATTGCTCATCTCATAAGTAAGGGCAATGCCTCCAGAAGAAAAGAAGTTATAACCTCTCTGTACTCTTCCCTCATCAGGCCAATAACTGAGTACAATGCTCCTTTTGGTATGTACCTTTCCAAGCACCTGCAGGAATTGGAGAGACCACAAAGGTTCCTCACAGGGAAAACTCAGTCTTCAGCATCTGTCCTATGTGGATCATCTGAAATTACTGCCACTTTATTCTGTTTCATACAGACTTCTCAGAGGTGATCTCTGCCTTGCATATAAGGCAATCTCTGACCTGGCATTATTGGAAATGCTGTATATCTGCAAGTCAAATGGTATGCGAGTTACTCACTGTAAAGACCTTAACCTGGTATGTGACATTAATAGAATCTTCTGGAGGCATAGATTTGTCTCCCAGAGGGTATTAGACATTTGGAACAGGCTCCCACTTCATTTCAAACAGAGAACCTCATTGGTCCTTTTCAAATGCAATCTGAACAATTGGATGGGTAACCATAAATTCACCCCGGGGATTCCACCTGTGTCCCTCTTTGACAGGGGCATTAGGTGCTGATCGTGGAAATAAGGGTAGAACTTGGCTAGGCTTGTAAGGGCCCTAGGGCCATTAGCCTAGTAACGTCCTATGATTAGTGCCTAATATAGACGACCACTATAGGTTTTGATTCTTCTTTGAGATCTTGGCAAAAAGCAGTTAATATGGAGTATAATGCAAAGCAATCCAAATGGCTCATTTTAGTAACAACCCGCACTATCTTTATGCACTGAATAGTAACAGTCTGGAAGATGTACCAAACATAAGGGACCTCTGGTTAGTCATTGATTAACACTTTGATTTGTAGCAACTATAAGTGTGATTATAAGAACGTTATTCAGATGTGAAGAACATTCTTAGAACATTTTACAAGTAGGGCCAAAGCAGTAATACTTCCATTGTATTAAACAGTTGAATAAGTTCATAGGTTCATAGGTTCATACTAGGCTATCTGCCCTAGGGCATTTATAAGCCTAGCCAGAGTGTGTTTGGCTTTTGCCACCCATTTTAAATGAATTTTGCTATGCCCTTTTTCGAGGTTAGTATACTGTGCCTCTGTCTAACAGTGACACAGAAGTGATACCCGGGGTAAACCTACGATCTCCCATCCACTCATCAAGATTCCTCTTGAAGAGAGTCAATGAAGGACTCTGCCTAACCTGGACTGGGATTTTATTCCAGAGTGAAGGGAGCCTCTGGGTTATGAATCTGTCTCTCCAGCATGTCCTATTTATTTCAGTTCTGAGGTTCAAGTCTCTTGAGCGCGTAGCTCGATGGGATTTGGATTTTCTGAGGTGCAGCATGTCCATTAATTCCGGGTTGGACATGGCTTTATACGTCAGGCACAGATCGCCTCTGAGCAGGCGGTATGCCACTGAGTAGAGCTGGAGTTTCTTTAACCGGGCAGCATATGGCATCTGTTTGAGTCCTTTGATCCTCTTGGTGAGGTACTTTTGGGGACTTTCCAGTTGCTGCAGGTGTCTGGTAAGGTACATCCCAAAAGGGGCATTGTACTCAATTATGGGCCTGATGAGGGATGAGTAAAGAGGCACGATGACCTCCCCTGATCTAGATGTGAATCCCTTCATGATTAGGTGGGCTATATAAAATGTTTTTCTAACCACTTTGGCCATGTGGTTTTCAAATGAGAGATTGCTATCAACATGGGTCCCCAGGTCCCTAATTACTTCTTCCGTACTTAATGGATTACCACCTATGTGATAATTTGTGGGCACTTTGTTTTTGCCAAAGGGGATGACTATACACTTTTTGGCGTTTAGCTTGAGTGATGATTTTAATCCTAACTTAGAAGTCTGTATATGATACCATACTGGCAACCAGTATGGATACTGAAATTAAAAAACACTCATTCGAGACACGTAACAATAGTGAGTTTGTGGTTGTTCCAAAAAGTGTTAAGTTCCTTTCACTGCAGTGCAGGCTGGCTATGAAATGCTTTTACACTTAGAATTAGGAAGGTAGACAGCTTGACTGCCTTTAAGCAAAGTCTACAGAACTGGTTTAGAGAGAGGGTATATGGCCCATCTTTGTTTGTTGGAAAGCTTATAGAAGGCCTATTCAAAGGCTGAAAGCTTGTTCTTATAAACATTTAGTATATGTAAGTTAGGGGGATGTTGGGAATGAGCTCTGTCATCAGGAATGTGGAAGACGAAGCCTCCTGCATAAAAACATATGGTATTGTGTGCGCTGTGTTTGGTTTGTAGATGTCAGCTGTATTGTTTACAGTTGTAATGTCTGTGATAACATATGTTGCTATGAAATGTAGCTTTTGAAGGATCATAACGATGTGTTGTGTATTGACTAAAGTGTTAGTTGACTAATAGTCATATTTTATATATATTTATATATATAGGATCATAGGAAGTTACTAGGCTATTGGCCCTGAAGCCCTTATAAGCCTAGCCAAGAGGTTAGCCCATGCTTAGACAAATCAGCACCGAATGCCCCTGTCCAGCAGGGACATGGGTGGAATCCCAGGGATTTATTTTCTATTTCCCATCCAGTTATCCAGGTCACGCTTAAAAAGGGCTAAAGAGGTACACTGCTTGATGTGGAGAGGGAGTCTGTTCCACGGATGGGGGAGTCTCTGGGATACAAATCTGTCCCACCAGCAAGTCCTATTGATGTCACAGACCAGGTTGAGGCTGCGTGTGCAGGTTACTTGAGTGGAGCTTGATTTGTGTATATACAGCAGTCCCATCAAGGCAGGGTCCGGGATCGCCTTGTATGCCAGACAGAGATCACCTTTGAGGAGTCTGTATGAAACTGTTTAGAGGGATTGGGCTTTTAGCCTGTCTCTGTATGGTAGATTTTTGAGGCCCTGGATTCTCCTGGCGAGGAACCTCTGTGGTCTCTCCAGCTGCTGCATGTGCTTTGTGAAGTACATGCAGAATGGGGCATTGTACTCAATAACAGGCCTTATAAGGGAAGAATACAGGGATATTATGACCTCCTTGTCCTTGGATGAGATACCTTTACTTATGAGGTAGGCCATGTGGAAAGCTTTCAGTACAATGGAAGCAACATGGTGGTCAAAAGTCAGGTTGCTATCAATCTGGGTGCCCAAATCCCTCACGACTGAGTGCATGCTTAGGACATTGTAATTAATGTAATAATTTTTGGAGACTTCACTCTCCCCAAAGGGGATGATGTTGCATTTTAATGCATAATATATACATATCTCTGTCTATAATCTATAGGTTTATTTTGGCTTGCTCAAGCTGCATTTGCTGGTTTTAGTTAGTCTGAGTTTTTTTTTTCTTGAAATGTCAGCACTTGCTACTTATTGTAATATTGTGTAATATTAACACTGCTGCATGATCAGCTATTAGTGAAGAAAGAGAGAAATCATTATTTTCAGATTCTTTGAATCATTACACTTTTTCTGAGTTGTTTCAACTTTGGAGTAGGATAACAAGGGGGGCATTGAGAGTGTGGGGGTAAAATCTTTATTTTAAAGTTTTTCATATTTTTACATATTCTTTTCTTCATAAGTTCATATGTTTAGAGCTTAATTATTCTTGACATAATGGATTTTGTGCAGAAATTAATAAGCTGTTGGGTTTAGCGCCCAAGCATTTGATGTAATATAAGACAGATACACAGGCAGACAACTGGTATCAAATACCCGAGTAGCAAACACAAAAATTAAATATCGTGATGTTTATTATGTGCAAAAATTGCCTATTTTATGATTTCTTCTAAGAACTCTCATTTTATCATGTTGATCAAATATCAATTCATAATCTAGTAAGCAACCAACAGTTTAATTATAATGACCACTTTAAGGGAACACTTGACCCATGGTTTGATTTGTAACTCTTAGGACTCGTTAACAGTAGCTGTAAAGAGCATAGCTTTTGTTTTGATAACATTAAGATGGAGACCAGATACAGCCAGAGAGTATTTTAGTAGAGTAAAACTAATCCAAAATATGAAGGTGATAAAACCAACGAAGGCTGGAAAAGATAATGTGGAGCTGCCTGCAAACTGTAACAGCCCTGAAGCACCACAGCAGAAGGGCACATAATGAACACAAATGGTGAAAAGGAGGGGGCGAAGTAACAATCCTGATAGAAAGTATCATTCAAAAGTATGACTTGAGTTCTGTCATTAAAATAAGTAGTGAACTGTCTAACTAATTGTTGTAAAAGACCACAGTAAACAAGACAAGCGACAGAGCTCCTCCCTAACCCAATTCTAGTGTAACTTGGACACATGGATGGGAAACATGACATTCATCCCTGGTTTGGCACCTATGGTTCTAATGAACACAGGCAGCCTTTAAATGGTTCATCTCCCAGGCCCCTACTGGTAAATGTTTCATCTCCCAAGTCCTGCTTACACTTATCAAGGGTACCAGAACTTGCCAAAGATTTGGAATGCACAGCTAGGCTTAAAAAGACCCTTGGGGTCATTAGCCTAGTAAATGCTCATGAACTTATGAACCTATAGGACACAACAGCAGAATGTAATGATTTAATATGGTCTGAAAAGCCTTTGACAAATCTAAGAAGGGAGTGATAGTACTTTGATCTAAGATAGTTTACTCTTCATACAATATGAAGTTCACAAGTGTTCTTTCTATCTCATGACCATGAAGAAAAAACATGAAGAATATGCAAACATAAGTGATTTCTATGATGATGTAGACACTGCTTAAAAATGCATTTATAAAGGATTTTGGCAAGAGATGAGAGAGAAAAACAACAGAACTGGAGTTGGACTGGTCATTAGACATTTCATCTTTATATAGTGGGAAAATGGTGACAGATTTCCATTGTTTAACTACATAAGAATTACTGACTGAGTGGTTAACTTCTGCAGAGATTTTCAAGTTTTCTGGATGAAAATCATACAGAGATGAAGAGGAAAATTTAATTTTGCTAAGTAACTTTCAAACTAGTAAAGAGGAGACAGAACATATGGCAAGAAGAGTTGTGACATTAGGAGGGACAGTAATACCTCTCAACCTCTTCGAGCAAGAAATCTGGACAAAACCATAACTAGAAGTGGGACAAAGGCCTCAAATAATTTTTAAATATTGCTTTTAAAAAATTAGAAATTTGATAGAGTAACGGGTTTTGTATTGGCATACATTTTCTGAAGGTTATAAAGTCTGAAACTCAATTGTCTGTCATTTATTTTCTAACTTCAGTCTTTAATGATTTGCCATTAATTTGCCAGAACACCATAATTTTATGAAAAACAGACCAAAAATATAAGGCCAAAATCTGGACATTCTGCAAAAATCTGCACAGTTGAGAGGTATGGGACAGTTACAAATTCTGAAGGAGAAGA
This sequence comes from Protopterus annectens, assembly GCF_019279795.1. NCBI lineage: Eukaryota > Metazoa > Chordata > Ceratodontiformes > Protopteridae > Protopterus > Protopterus annectens. Next base: position 198,539,409 of record NC_056743.1, read on the forward strand.
AAAGGATTTGTAAGCTGAGTGACTTTAGAGAAAACAATTCTGAAATGGGCATCTTCTTGAAGGGTGGTAAAATGAAGAAAGGAGAAGGCTGTGATGACTTAACTTCACTATGCCTTCTAGTAATTCTGTGACCACATTGTTTTGAGGTATAATGATCAATTCTTTGAGTTATGTGAGGTCCTAGTGTTACCATGATGACAAGCATTGATCACCCCTGAGTTACATCTCCTTGTTACTGACTCAACTATTGAGGTTTTGAACAGAGTACATTCTGCAACCCTCCAAAGTATATGGCAGAAGCTTTTCTGTAGGGGGAGGTGAACTCATTCCACACAGAAACAATAACTAAGTCATCTTAGGAAGTACTCACTTGAAATCTGAGCTTCTCTGATCTTTCCAGCCAATAACCTAGTTATCTGATTCAGCTCACTATGAAGTGATGGTGATCATTTGACATCTTAGCATACCTGTTGACCTGAATATCAGAATGTGTGTCCTCGGGACTGATAGTGTGACTACAGAGTTGAATATTGACCTCTGGCCAAAAGTGCTGTGGTACAAAGTGCACGTAGGAACATCTTGTATTCCAACATGATACTTCTTATGAGACCTTAATGACTAAGAGAAGATCATAGCAGTTTACTACATAGTTTTATGTTAAGTGAACCATGACTTGATTTTTGTCTCTGCAGGTATCTTCTTCATTTCCTGTGTGAGCGTTGAAGCCCCCCCAGTAAAACTAGAGTCAGTAGGTGGTACGCTATCAAATATGGCATACAGAGTCTCAGAAAAGGCTGACTACTCTGAATAGCTGTTTGTTCATAATTATGAACAAAAGAGTTTTCCCTTTTTTAACTTTTATCTTACTGAGGTGACTCTAATCTGCTGGCTCAAACTCTGTCTGCATTGCATGAAGCCAGGGGCTTTTGACTATTCCCGTATCTGCCATGCATCTCTTTCAAGGGTCACCTCTAAAGTACAAGAGTCATCAGCCCTGTTTAACAAAGTTTGTTCAGGAACCATTGTGGCATGTACAGGTGAGATAAGCAACATCTAGCTGGGACATTTTAAACTCCTGCACAAGATCTGTCTCCTTCTACAACAGTGGGGGTGACACTGCATGTCCTAAGATCCAGTTTCCATTGCCCGGATTTCATTAATCTTAATTCTTGCTTCTGCCTGCAATTTGCCTGACGTATTTATTTATTTTTATTTATTTATTTTATTTTACATTTGTTGACCGGGCTAGTCTAACTGGATACATGTCCATTTTCAGCAGAGGCCCGGGGAGATAAGCTCCACTTGAAAATATTAATAAAACATAGGCATAAACATAAAATGGTAAACATATAAATGTATGTACAAAAGTAATAGCAGATTATTACATTTCAATTGTTGAGTACAAAAATTGTTACAGAACATTATATAAATGTGCTAGTAGCTCTATTCTCAAGGAGGGAAGAAAAAAGAAACTAGGTCCGCAGTGATGACGATAGCAATGCCATTTTAGATTAGTCTGGGTTTGTACAGGGGCATAACCAGTGTGCTTTGAGGTAAAGTTTAAATTTTTGTTTAAATATTGTTAAAGAGGACATAGATGTAAGTTCATTTGGAAGTTGGTTCCAGTATTTTCCAACAGCATTACAGAACAGCGAGTTACCAGAGACATTGTTAGATATACTAGTAGATACTAGTAATTTTTTGGATGAGCGTAAGTTATTTAGGTTTTTATATGGGATGAAAAGGTTTGATAGTATTGGCGTTTTAGTTGATTGGAAGAAGGTTTTGAGGGCAATGATAAGTTGGCTATAATGGATTTGGTTTTGTAGCTCAAGCCAGCCTAGATGTTTCAGATTATGACAATGGTGAGTTCTGAAAGAGGAGGCTGTGGCAAATCTAGCTATGTTATTATAAGAGTTTGACAGTTTGTTGAGGTTGATTTTAGTCAGATTTGTATATATGGATGAAGCATAGAGGAGTGTGGAGATTAAATGGGTAAGGGCAATAGAAGTTCTGGCTTGTGGAGTAAGGAATGGTTTTATCCTATACAGAGAGCCCAGTTTCATGTTTACGGTTTTTATAGTACTGTTAATGTGAGTTTCGTAGGTAAGGTTGTTGTCTATTGTTATACCTAGAAGTTTAGTGGTTAGGTCTGGAGATATAATGGTTCCGTTATTGGATAGGACTGAGAAGTTTATTGGTCTGGACTTGCGGGTGGGTGTGAAGAGCAATAGTTTAGTCTTTTTGGGGTTCAGGAGGAGGCAGTATTGTAAAAACCAATTTTCTACTACAGTAAACATTCTCTGGGTTAAGGACTGTAGTTCAGATGAAGATTTAGCTGAGAAGATGATTGTAGAATCATCTGCATATTGAATACAGGTAGCTTGAGTAATTACTAAATGAAGGTCATTTATATAGATTGAGAATAGGAGGGGACCTAGAATTGAGCCCTGAGGGACTCCTAGTGTAACAGGGAGATGTAAAGATAGGTTATTGTCCCAAAGCACCGCTTGTTGTCTGTTGTTAAGGTACGATTGGAACCATTGAATAACCAGTGAATCTAGGGAAACAGATCTTAGTACATTTATAAGTAACTGATGGTTGACCACGTCAAAAGCTTTGGAAAGGTCAATAAAGAGTGCTGAGGAGAGGGGGTTATTATTTTTGTTATGGTTGATACTCTCAGAGAAGGATAGAAGAGCAGTGGTAGTACTATGAAATGGTCTGAAGCCATGTTGGCAATTTGCTAGTAGATTATTTTGCAGTAAGTGATCAAGTAGTTGTTTATGGATACATCTTTCCATTATTTTAGCTAAAGGAGACAGTAATGCTATTGGACGGTAGTTGGAGCATTCGTTAGAATTGCCACCTTTGTGTAGGGGGATGATGTGTGAGATTTTCCAGATGGTAGGAATATTTCTGTCTTGTAAAGTTCTATTTATCAGGATTGATATTGGGTAGGCTATAGCTTTGGCAGCTTTTTGGAGATATTCTGCTGGTAGGTTATCGGCTGATGGGGTTGATGGTTTTAGTTTTTGAAGAAGATTACAAATAAGGTGAGTTGGGACTGGTTGCCAGTGGAATATAGGGAGTGAATTTGTTACAGAATTTGGGTGAGTAGAATTCTGAGTTGTTATTTGATTGGCCAGTGATTGGATGGCATCTGTGAAGAAGGTATTGAAGGTGTTAGCTGTTTGTTTGGGATCTTTGGGGTTGGCTCCTGTTGGGGGTGGTGTGGTGGAATGACCAGGGTGAAGAAGTTTGTTTATACTGGCCCAGAACTTTTGTGGATTACTTTGGTTATTTTGCTGGAGATGACAGTAAAAGTTTTTTTGTCCAAGAAAATGGCTTTTTTTGTATCATTTCTCATTTGTTTAAATTTAAGTTGGTCTATGGGTTGCTTAGTGGATCTCCCTAGAGCCCAGAGTTTGTTTCTAAGTAGGATGTTCTGCCTGGTTTCCTTAGTAAGCCATGAGGCTGGCTTATACTTATTTCTGATAGTACACTTTGGTGCATGATAGGCTAGGATAGTTAAAAATTTTGAATTAAAGTAATTTATTGCCTCATCTAGAGGGAGATGTTTAATGGGTGTCCAATCACATGCTCTAAGTTCACTTTGGAAATAGTCAGGATTAAAATTTTTATTGGTTCTGATTGTTCTAAGTGTGGTTGGGTTAGGAGTAGTTGTCTTATGCCTAATGATATAAGTGAGTGAGTGGTCACTTACATCTGCAGGAAGGGTTCCAGCCTTATACATTTGCTGGCGATTGTTTATGAGTATCCAGTCTAATATACTCTCTTTATTATTGGGTTTGTTAATTCTGGTTGGGAAGTTGATCATTTGTGAAAATCCATGTAGGTTAATGTGTGAAGTTGGCTGATTTTGTGTGCAGGTTTTCCAATCAATATTAAAGTCACCTAGAATTATAGTCTCTTGAGGGAAAGATGAAGATAACCCAGCAAGGGTGTCTTCAAGGATACAAGTATTATTACCAGGAGGTAGGTAGCTGCAGATGATGATTATAGATTTACTAGTGTTAAGTTGAAGTTTGGTGGCAAGAATTTCTACACTATCGTGAGGTGTTGGATAGGAGTCTAGTGTGGAGATTTGTAACCCTTTTTTTAGAGAGTATGGCTACTCCAACTCCCTTTTTAATTTTGCGGTCTGCACTTAAGATATTATAACCAGGTGGTAAGATTTCATTATCAGTATTTGAAGATTTTAACCATGTTTCTGATAAACATAGTATGTCAAAAGAGTGGACATCCATGAGAGCATGGAGGTAGGCAGCTTTGTTGTTTAAGCTGCGTGTATTAAGGTGAGCTATAGAAAGTGAATTAGGAAGCCTAGGTGGGATAAGATTTGAGTGACTGGGGCTTTGGAGTTCAATATTGGCAGAGAGTATAGGGCCAGGGTTGGGATGGATGTCACCACTGGTAAGTAGTTGAGGTTTTGGACAAGGGTGTTGGAGTACATAAATTTGGTTGAAATGTTTTCTAGGTTTAAGGTGGACATATTTAATATGGGTTAATCTGTGATACTTTGGAAGTATGTAGGTAGGAAGAGATGTGATATTTATATGTGTTTGACATGTTGTTGGTGGTATAATGCTTGTTTGCTTGTTAGGGTAGGAAAATTGTAGGTAATTGATGTGTTCATAGGAGGATAGTAGGTAAGATGTTGTTAAGAGAGGTAAAAGGGTGATAATGAGAAATATTTGAATATGAGCAGGGGAAGATGGTGTTTGCATCTTAAGTGATTTGAGGTAGAAGTGTAGTTATTAAAGGGAGGAGTTAGGATGGATCTGGTTATTGAGAAGCAGTTGGTTTAGTTCAGGTGATTAAAGTAGGTGGAGGATATGATTGACTTTGAGAGAGAAAGGGGTGTGGTTTGGAAGTATAAGTTTAGGTGTACTGGGGTGGGTGGGAATTGGGGGTAGGGTAGGGTAGCGGAGTGAGCCCGCAGGGCGAACGGAGCGGGGCAGACCAAGGACAAGAGAGAGACTGGGAATACAATCAGTGAAAGTGGAATAGAGAATCCAGGTAGGTAGTCTGAAGGTAAGGGACAAAAAAGTTGCTGGAGGGGGAGAGGGTCAGGATGGCAATACAGTGATAGTGGGATATTAAGAGTGTGGGAGAAACAGGTAATTAATTGGTAGAAGGACTTTGCTGCTAGTTGAGAATACAGCAAGCAGATTAGTGGGTGAGTGCTGCCATCTAGTGGGAGAGCCTATGATAGCAGCAGAGATACCCCGATGAGAAAAAAAAGTGGGACAGAGAGAGAAAAAAATGGACAAGATGGGAGAAACTAGGGCCTAAGTTAAGGATTGAAATAGTAGGAGCAAAGTAGTAGAGTAAGGCTGCTGGTAGCCCTGGCTGGAGTAAGCTTAGTTATTATATTCCATGAACTGGGGTAACAACTAGCTATTAATTACAGGAGGTAAAGAACAGATTGTACATACTTTGCAATGCTCATCTTGGTTCCTTAAATGACACAACACAGTAATTGTTTTAGGTTCTTCCCTGTGTTGAGGTTGGTATGTTTGTGAAGATTAACTTTGGTTATTTGTATAATTCTAGTTCATGGGTAGCCAGCTGGTCGGGATTGCAGGGGAGTACACAGCTGACAAGGTGGCAGAAAGCTGAGTAAGATAGAGAGAGAGAGAGAGGAAAAAAAATTATTATGGGATAACTTTTATAATTATGCAGGAATTAACTTATACATTATTTAAAACATCCAGATTGCAAGGACAAACAGTGCAGTATTCAACAAACAGAGATAGAATAAGCAGTAAAAAAGCAGACTATACATATAAAATACAGTTGAGAAACCTATTGTGTTCAGCTAAGAAAGCCTTAACAACGGTAGTACAGTGTAAACAGTGCTAGAGCCTAAGAATGGCTGTAAAATAAACAGTCATCAGTAAAAAGAAAACGATGCACTTAAAGTCAGGCTGTAAGAATCTAAGTATTCCGCTAACTAAGCCTTAACAACGCTAATACAGTGTTGACATTCTCATACACCTAGGAGATGGCTATGCTATTAAACATTAAAACGACCCCTTTCTTGTAATTAAATAAACATCATTCTTTGTCTAAGCGATTCACAGTAAGATAATTAAATACAATGATAAGGAAAATACTAGCTTTTGGATTGGGAGTATATGAACTTGAAAGGATAAATAATGATGAGTTAGTCGATCCTTCAAGCCTGAGTTGATTGAAAATATTTTTCCCGTTCAGCGCTCCCGAGTCAGGAAAAAGGTGCAAAGGAAATCTTTATGGGTGTAAACAGTGCTCCACAATAAAGAGGCAAAATAAAATAAGTCACTGGTAAGAGGTATTAAATCTTGAAAGTGCACTGAAGCACATATATGAACGAAACAAGTAGAAAATGGCAAGTAGCTTTAAAATGAACTACTGCAGTCAGGTATATTGGAGGGGAGTAGAATATACATCTAACCTTATTTGCGCTTTTGATATAGGAGAACAGGCTCGTAGGTATTCTCAAAAAGTGGAATGGCAAGTAGCGCTATGACAAATTACTATAGTCAGGTATGTTGGAAGGGCATTGATTATGAACCTACCCTTATTCGCACTTCTGATGAAGGGGAAGAAAAGGCGCGAAGGTAATCTCAATGGGTAGTAAGTATTGTGTTACTCAATACAAGTTACATAGACAGCGAAATGCAATGGTGAAAGGTATATTAAACATGAAGGTGCACCAACGCACATAACTTAAATGTAATAATGGGCTAGCAACAAGTGTTTGCTCAAGCTTCTTCAGTCCCATATATTTAAGGGTAATAGAGAAGTTTTCCTGTTCAGCGCTCCTGAAAAGCAGAGGCACGAGCAACTGGGATAGGTTCAGCAAATAGAGAATTTGTGAAATTGACTGTGCTAAATACAGGTTAAGAGTTAGTTCAGCAGATACTAGCTAATTACAACTATCAGACTCTACATCACAGCTACAGAAATAGCAGCAGTCTAAGACATAGGCATCACCTAAGTAATACACAATAATTGCTAAAAAACCTACAGTTTGCATACTACATAAATGTCAGTTAGAAACATTTTACTGATTGATCCATAGCAAAAACACTAATAATACCGCATAGGAATGTTAACTACAGGCAATTTGAGGCTTATTATACTAATATTGCGATGCAAGCAGTGAACTGTTGAAAGTATCAGCAAATAAACCTACACATACATTTGCGGCAAAATAACCAAATATTACTACATACAGTAAGTGTTATTGCCTGGGACGTGCAGCAGTCTAGAGCAGGAATGATAGGATGAAGATGGCGTCTTAAGAAAGGGGTATATTTGAAAGTTTAGGAGCGGATATGAGATGTGGAGGGGGTGGGGTAGGGAAGGTACGTGGAATGTAGAGGGGGTGGGGTAAGAAAGGTGATGGAGGTGGGGAGCAGAAAGGTATGCACAAGGAGTTATGAGATGATAATGCAAATATATTAACGGATGTGAAAGGTGAGCAAGAAAGTGGGAAAAAACACCATATGAAAGACCAGTCTAACCGGGAAAGACAGGTGATAGGAGAAGTACTAGTAGCTGGTGATTATTTCACTCATAAAGGAGAGAGTGAAATGATAGTTATCTGAGTAGCAGACCAAGGACAAGAGAGAGACTGGGAAGACAATCAGTGAAAGTGGAATGGAGAATCCAGGTAGGTAGTCTGAAGGTAAGGGACAAAAAAATTGCTGGAGGGGGAGAGGGTCAGGATGGCAATACAGTGATAGTGGGATATTAAGAGTGTGGGAGAAACAGGTAATTAGTTGGTAGAAGCACTTTGCTGATAGTTGAGAATACAGCAAGCAGATTAGTGGGTGAGTGCTGCCATCTAGCGGGAGAGCCTATGATAGCAGCAGAGATACCTCAATGAGAAAAACAAGTGGGGCAGAGAAAGAAAAAAATGGACAAGGTGGGAGAAACTAGGGCCTAAGTTAAGGATTGAAATAGCAGGAGCAAAGTAGTAGAGTAAGGCTGCTGGTAGTCCTGGCTGGAGTAAGCTTAGTTATTATATTCCATGAACTGGGGTAAAAACTAGCTATTAATTACAGGAGGTAAAGAACAGATAGCACATACTTTGCAATGCTTATCTTGGTTCCTTAAATGATACAACACAGTAATTGTTTTAGGTTCTTCCCTGTGTTGAGGCTGGCATGTTTGTGAAGATTAACTTTGGTTATTTGTATAATTCTAGTTCATGGGTAGCCAGCTGGTTGGGATTGCAGGAGAGTACACAGCTGACAAGGTGGCAGAAAGTTGGGATGTGCAGCAGCCTGGAGCAGGAACTTCAAATGTGACTCCCACCATTCTCCATATGGCTGGTTAACCCACATGAAGGCACCTCATATCTTTTTTGTTGCCAATTCATGTCTGATCGCATTGATCAGCCAGACAGTAGGTGCTTTAGGTGCTTACCAGTGACCTTTCCTCCCAAGTCTGGCTCCACAAGTGAATTGCAATATATGTAATTAAATTATCATTAGGAGGTCCTATCATGAATTGCTATATGTGTGTCCATTTCTTTCAGACCAGTTTGAAATAAATATCCTCATCATGAGCAAAAGCTGTCAGGCAGCAGAACTCTAATATTCATAGGGCCATGCAAACCCATCTTTAATGACATGATCATGAGTCCAGCAAGTGACACATTCAAGAAGTCAAGTTAATGAAGGAAACAAGTGCACGCATTTAAAGAAGAAAAGCAAATCTAAAGAATTGTTTGATTTAGTACTATGGTAAAACAAGTCAACCAAATACGTACTGAACTTGTGTGAGGCATTCTGATGTTAAAAAAAAAAAAAAAGTTACTGGGCCAGATTCATCAATGCCTATGCTAAGTTTATTCAATCTCTATTCAAGAACACCCCTACCACATTTTTTGTGCTTTCTAGTCACTCAAAGATTATACTAAGTGCACCTGTAGTCTACACTTTATGGTAACCTTTATGAATTCTCCTTGATATTTAAGACTGCAAGAAAATCAGTAGGAAAACCAAACTTAGGAGGAAAGTGTGAGTTATGCTTCTGTTGTCTATTCACTCAGAATGGTGTACACTTAGTGTGGGTGTTAATGAATCCCAGGGACTGTCATGGCAAATTTACGAACTGGGACAGGGGAAGAAAAGATTGGAGGTGGAAATGTATGCCAAGCAGCACTGTAGCAAAGTATATGGCTGCCTCATGGTTCCAATGTCTAGAATTTAATTCTGACTTTGTTAATGTTTATGTGAACTTTGCATGCTCTTCTTACGTCTTGGTCTGTGCGCTTTCAAAAGCACTTGGGTTTCTTCCTATTGCCTCCCAAAAATATGCAGGTTGAATATTTACCCTAAACTGCTTTGAATACTGCACATGCTCCTGAGGCCTGGATTGTGGATGAAACGTATCAACAGAAATAAGTTCACTTACCTCACTGTCAAACGTCTAAATATGCCTGCAGTACAAATAGATTTAAGACATCTGGTGCACAAATTTATTGAGATTTTATCAAAACAAACCATATGTAGCATTATATAAAACCTGGATACTAGTAAAATATTAGGACCAGATGGGCCTGCCTTATGAAGTTTCGAGAGAGACATTCAGTTAATTTATTATGAAAATTTATTGCATTACATTTCTAGGGATTAAAATTGATGGCGGGACAGAAGTGTTGTGGTCTTAAATCCCTTTTTACAAATAGAAGACCGTTAAACTTGATGAACATAGTTTGTAAAATAATGGCAACAATATTTTTGCAGACACTGGAGAGTTAGTGCTTATGATAAGGAAAAATCAGTACAAATAATGTGGTGAGAACTATTTTATGGAAACTTTTTACAGCAGCCCCAGCAGTACAGTTTTGGGGTATATATCTTTTAACCATAACAAAGCTTTCTACTTGGATGATAATCTGATTTTGTATGACCTAGTTGTAACAGTTAGGAATACCTAAGTATGCAATCCATTAAGATATGCATTCCTGTCATTATATGAAAGAGTAAGCCAATCCATATAAAGAAGAAAGGGCTGTATTAGGGAGTCAATTTGGATTTTTGTGTATGTAATTTTTATTTCTTTAATACCTACAGTAAATGGTGGTATTAATGTAAATACCAAATGAAGTACTGCTTTAAACTCTGCTAAAGACACATTCCAAAGACATGTGACTGGAGCATTTCTCTCCAGGCCTTTGCTAAAAATGAGCTCTAACCCAGTTGGACTTTCCTGGTAAACAAATGTTAAATAAAGTAATGATTGACTGATGACTATGCTGCCAGTGAAAGATGAACATTTTGCCGATACTTGGGCTAGAGGCATGCTCATCAAATAATAATTATATTCTGAATGCAACAGCTTTACCTGAATTACATGGATATCTGAATGCAGAGTATCACAATTTCAGTTTCAATATAGTAATCTCTTTAAACAACCACAAGCACATTTAAATATGCTCTGCTTTTTCCTTAAGAACAGGTAATAAGCTTAAATAATCATTTAAACCAGGGGGGAAATTTGCTGCTAACCTCAATTGCCACAAAAGTTCTTTTTTGTATAATGCATTCTGCCAATCCCCACCCCTAGCTTCTATGTTTATTAAATCAAGAATAGCAAATTTGAAGCCTGTATAGCCATTTCATTGCTTACTGTGTTTATACAGAGCATTGGTGTCCCTTTTGTTCTTTACATCATACAAATGCTCGTATATTTTAGTCTTTAATAACCTTTCAGTCTTCCCAATGTAATAGGAGGTACAGGTGTTGCACCTAGCAATATATACCCCCCTGGTTTAAATGATTATTTAAGCTTATTACCTGTTCTTAAGGAAAAAGCAGAGCATATTTAAATGCGCCTTGTAGCAAGTATGTTTGTGTTTAAAACAAAAAACTTTTCAAATTAGTTTAACATAATGAAAGGAAAATATATATATAAACCTTCTTCTGGATTTGGAACTGTGCTTGAAATATATTCTTTTCAGAAAAATATTTCTCTTTTTTAACCAGATATTATTTGATATTCTTTTAAACATTAATTGTTTTAAAAGCTTGTTTATCATTGGTAAATGTTTAACCAATCATCGGCAAGTTGATTGTATAAAAAATGCTTTTTAATTGTTGTTCAGGTTAAGTGGATTGACAAAAGCACTTAATTTTTGTAACAATAAAAGAGTGTTTTTTGGACTCGCAACAATAGTGCTTTACTTTTTGGTTTACCCTGCAGTATGACCCTGAAATTTGCAGTGCACATACTATTACACAATATGTTGCAATGCAAACAGAAACAGAAGAGGAGAGACATTTGGAATTAGTACATCTTGAAGTCAGCTGTGTTGGAGGTGCCTGATAAGGAGAGCGTGGGGGAGATAACTTCAGGGGACAATCATGCAAGGCAGAGGTGGCAGCATCTGGTTCATTAATGATGAATGCAATAATACAATCAGGAAGTCCTATACCAGTGATGGTGAACCTATGACACGGATGTCAAAGGTGACACACTCCACAATGTTTTGGGTGACACGCCAGCACTCACCAACACTGCTTTTGCATTCGTTGCTGATGGGAAGTGCACTTAATTATTTTGTGCCAACAGCTTTTGACATGCCAAACCCAAAAGGTTCACCATCACTGTCCTATACCATGTATAGGTTGGCCATACTGTGCATCTGACACATGCTACCCAGTTAACTGCTTTGCCCTCTCTACTCTGCTATCATCATATGCACATATGAGGAGGGCCATAATGACAGAGGTCAACAATGAGCTGTGTGTGTGTGTGTGTGTGTGTGTGTGTGTGTGTGTGTGTGTGTGTGTGTGTGTGTGTGTTCACACACACATCTCCATCAGAAGATGAAGTACTATGCTAGGGATTGATGCACATGATTAGGACACTCACAGGAAATGCACACACTGATTGTGCCCACTCTTAGGAATGACACAGGCATGATCCACAGCTTGTACAAAGGATGGAGTGTTCCATGAATGTGAATAGAATGATGTGCTATGGATGGTCTTAGCACAAACATCCTGTCTGCATCTGCATCCATGCATCCCATAGCACCCTCAACACTGGATGGAGGTGTGAAGGTGATGGCAGTATGGGACCTAGATGGTGTCCTTGCCCTCCTGTGGTGGACTTCCCCACCAGAAGTCTAGATTGGGAAAAAGAAGAGCGGTGGTCATGATGGTTGTATGCAAAGAGACAGCTATACTATACTGACTCCTCATGCTTCCTTTCTATAATGTTGCATAATTTGACCAGGTCCTCCTGTAGCTTGTCATGCAAACTACAGGTAACCCAGTCTCAGACCTGCTCTACTATGGTTGCATTTGTCTGTTTTATTCTTAATGTTCCTATATAAATGCAGAGTTAGTAACCATGGAGACATTCAGATCAAGACGGGAACAGTATACATGGCATTATCAGCCACCAGTGTGCAAATACCTGCCTCCTTCCTTATACTTAAGGGAGCAGGTAGCAACCAAGGATGACTCTTTCAGTGGAGAAAATGTCACTGCCTGTCCTGATGTGTCTGCCACATCCTGCTCTAAGGCATCCTGGGACTAAAGGAAGAGTGAAAGATTTGCACAGGCACAGGAGCTATTTCTGTGGAAGGGGGAGAGAATATGGCTGCCACATTATCCAAGTCTACCACTGCGAGTATAATCTCTAACTGCGTCAGGATTTGGCTGCCAATATCATCAATCCCAGGCAATTCCCTGACATCAAACGTCTATATACATGATGGAGGAACTTGATAACAAAGCCGATGTAAAAACAAATAAACTAGCCAAGCACATGAATGCACCTTTAATAAATATATGCATCCCGTTATAGGAAAACCTCTGTAACAGAATGCCATGGAAATTCTAAAGCTAATAAATCTTGAGTAAACTGATGATATAGCTGTATTACTGATGTGTCTGTAACAAAAAAGAACACATGCTTGTTAATTTTATTACCTAGAGTCAGGTCTTTAGCCCCACATGTAACATCATACCCAAATGGAGCACTGCTAATTGATATTTGAGGTATTTTTTGCAGTTCTAATCTCAGATCTAGTACTGCACCAATCATAACTGATCTGTCTGGTCCCCCAGAAAGAGTTGCCAAGAACTCCTCACTGTCTGTTAATGATGACTGTTGGCAAACCCTCCACCTGTGACCCTGTGTTATGAGAGTTGTTTGCTGTGCATATGCAGTAGCTCTTTTCTGAACCTACTTGTAGGTTCTGTTTTGGCCACTTACAGCATTCATTTGCTTTAAAAGGTCCCATCAGCCACACTCACAAATTTCCCAGTAAGATTTCATGTTCTGGAACATCTGCTGACCATGGGGGACCTGCAACAAGATGTCATTCCCCAGGAGAATTCCCCCACCATTGTCTCCTGGCATCAGAGAAGACTACCTGTAATGTAAAACAAATATATATGTAAGCTGGTGGCATATCTAACAAAGTATACACATACTTCAGCTGCAAACAGTTACACTCTGTATGAACACTGAGTATATTATTTCACACACAATCTGGCACAAACCACTTGTATAGTTGCCATCTATGTAGCGGCAGTCAGTATGGTCTGGTGTTAGGTATTATTTTGATATATGGCAGAAAGCTACATTACCCTGCAAAGGAAACCATGCAATTACTCAGGGATATTTGGAGCAGGCCATGTGTTCCATGTGTCTATTGGACAAAGCAGCACAAGTACTGCCTCTTCTTAAATTATGTTAAAGTCAGCTGTTGGTAAATTCACCTTGTTTGTCTTGTGAACTGAGGAAGTGCTACAGGTTCAGCAGTTAATGCCTTCTATTTTTGACAAATACTCTGAAATGGCATACACTGAGAATGCCAACTACAGTATGTCCATACCCCACAGTGTATGCAATTGTGATGTGATCTCTGACATTACTGTTTGTAATTGCTGTGGAGACCTTATGATCATCCTTAGCACTTCCCAAAGCATGCAAGGCATTTGTGTTGCAAAGCACAGGGGAGCATTACCAGACCAGCAGACTTAGCCAGTGGTACTTGAGGCCCCCTTTTCACTTCCACCTACAAAGAAAGACAGTCTTCCCCACAGCCACTATCTGAAAAAGAAGGTGATTCTAAAAGGCACATGGACAAATCACTTGTGGTCATACCTTGGAAGGCTGTGCCCACTGCAATAATGCCTCTTGTAGACCCAGGTTTCAAGTCAACCCCACAATGGTGAAAAAGTATAGCTAATGTGTGACCATTTCACAAGAAGACAAACCTAAGTTACTCAAGCCCTCACTCAGAGTAATGTACACTGGACAGCTGTAATCCTTCCTTATATGACACTACAGCATATAGGGCAGCATCCATGAGTTGAATGGAATCAGACAACATAACATTTCACATGACATGGATATCACCTATGGGTAGGACACACTCGGTCCTTGGCCTAAACCAGGGCCTATGTCTCCTACATAGTGCAAATCAAGCATCAAACTTTCCTGTGCTGTAGAAAAACTAGTACACAGAATCACCCAAAAGCATCATTCCACGTCCTCCCCCAGACAGCACTTCCCCACACCCCTTAAACTTATACCAACTTTCAGATCACAATACCTTGGAGAACAGGAATATTCTGAGGAATAGCAATCTCAAGCTTAGTATACTGTATGTAAGTCCACATTTTCAGTCATTCCGTCTCAGAATTCTGGGAATCTCATTAACAATTGTTTTGGCATTTTATATGATTATCCAACAAACAACATACATGTATAACATACGTAGAACAAACTGTGCAAGCACCACTTCCCAGTCACTTACCTCACATGATTTCTGTGTAAGTCACCACATTTTCAGTGTCTCAAGTCCTAAAATGTCAGTATGCAAGTTGCTGTGTAGCAAACTTTCATAGTATGATGAGCAAAGTGATAGCAGCAGCTGTTTTTTGTCACTCAGTTTCAAGGCTTTAAGCTCTGCCCCTATGCCAATGAGCCTATTTAAAGCAAATGTTTCTGAATTGCACATTTATTTCATTGCACACCTGCCCAAGGCTGCACTACAAGGCTTGCTCCACATTGTGCACTTGCACGAGTACCTGTGAAATGAAGTGCACATTTGTGGACAGGTCTGTGGCAGAAATGTTGTGAAAACTACTGTAGTACTAGGGACTGTAAAAACACTAAATTGCAGAAATAAAAATATATGCAAGTACTGTGCTGCTGTTATACTCCTTTCATGGCATAATTCACACCCTAAGACCATCTTGGCATGCCATGCTTATCTGAGCTATGCTATGGAGCACTGCGACACATCATGTAAAGTGATTGCCAGTGTTGTGCATCGTGTGTCAACAGCAGCAATGTGTATGGACAGAGCCATATCCTGCACTAGTGACATAGGCAGTTGCTTAGGGCTCATAGGCTTGGGGGGCTCACCACCACCTCAAGAATGCACTTTGCTTATGTTACATTTCTCCTTTAAGAATGCATGCAGAGTACATCAGTACTAGTGTTTTGTGGATGTGCACATGTGCGCGCACACACACACACACACACACACACACACACACACACACACACACACACACACACACACACACACACACATACATACATTAGAGCAGTTATGGAGAGCTTCCGTTCATCCATATGTTACCTAGTGATGGAGTTTCCATTCATTTGTTATGGAGAGTTGCTTTTTCATTGGGAATAGGCAAACAGGGAATTACAAAAGGCAGAACAGGTGTGTGTGTGTGTGTGTGTGTGTGTGTGAAAAATGCCCTATTTAGGGATGGCAGGTTGATTAACTAACTTATTCAGGCTCAAACCCTGTGCCTTACTTACAAGATACTATAGCCTGAATCCTCTACTCCAGCTATCAAACTAACAGCAACAGGTCTGTTTTCAAAGACTATTAACCTTCTGTGTATTTTCAAAGAATGTTGAGAGTCAGTGCATTTTCAAGAATTGTTAAATTTCAAGAGAAGTTTACTATTGCTCATGCTATGTCTGTTTTCAGTATGAAATTGTTTTGTTTAGCAAATGGTCATCATTAATGTTTGTGCTATGAAATTTGGAATCAGTGTTAGTAGCACAACAGGTAGCATACCTGCCTTTAGTGCAGAAGGCTGTGGGTTCTACTCTACCACACCATGTTGATGGAGTGCTGATATTACAGTGCTCTTTAAAGAGGGAATGGGGAAGCTGCACTCCTAAGTGTATCCTCCTTTGGATGAGATGCCTAGTAACTATGAACCTGTTGCTGGTTTGACAGACATTGCAATACTACAAGCTTACCAACTTTTTTTTTTTAATGTAACGTAACATGGGCAATTCATTCTTCAAGGGCAGCAGCCCTGAATTTGTACATGAAACACTAAAATGTAAAGCAGAAACCTCTTCATTAATTATAGATCTCTTTAATGTGGAATTATTCTGATGACTTTTACTTCTGCAGAGATTGTGTATATTGACTGATATTGGTGGATTGTAATGACAGATGTTTGAGTGACCTTTTGTGGTTGAAATATTCTGCACTGGGTAATTTTGTCATTATTGGTTCATATGTTTTGTTTAATTGCTTACTGGAAAAATGTTAAACCTACAAATTTAAATGCACTCTAACAAATGGAGCTGTATTATACAAGGAATGTAATTGAACGGAATCAGGTTGGTGCATCAAAAAACTCATGCATGTGTGCATGATCCTAAAAATGTGTGCAAGGGGTCTATGGTTTGAAAACACTCCAAAGGTAAACTTAATCCACCGTTGGCCAGATGCATTTTCTTTGAATGTAGGTTTCAATGCTGTTTCAATGAATATGAGTTTCAAGGGCAGAGGAGCTTACTGTTCATGCTAAGTCTGTTTTCATTGCGAAACTATATTGTGTTGTGGCTATCAGTGTTTGTGCAATAAAATTTGAAATAAAAGTTTTAAATATCTCTAATCATTGTAGAAGTAAAGAATATCTCTAATCATTAAAGAAATAAAGAAAATAGTATGCACACCGACAGGTTGGAACAGTGTTTATAGTAACTGGGGAGAAATAGGCAAGTAATGGGACACTGAAATGGATGGGGGTGGGAAGTTTGCTGCTGTGGTAGGGGCCCTGATTCATTACCCTGCCTAGGCCTCCATTTGACCATGATCCGGCTCTATACATGGATGCATGAGAGATACCATATTCCTCTCCTATGATTTCTAAAGGCACTGAGGGTGTCAGGGCACGCAGGTGGTACTATAAAGAGAAAATATTTCTGTAACTAATGTACATTGGGTGTGCCTGCTAGGGGCCTCCTATGATGGTCCACAATATAAAGTTGATCACAGGCACAGCCTTGCCACTGTAGTGACTGTTACTGATGGCATCTACTGTTCTGGTGAGCAATGCAGACGCCACTACATTGACCTGAAGAGGAACCATCTTGACCTTCTATGCCAAAGGAAAGAAGAGGTCAGAAACAGTGCTTCTTAGGTGCACAGTAAGTATGCAGGGCAGGCCATTTCACTGTTATTTTACATATATTTAAAATGCTCTTGCAGGACAGATACTTTTATTTCTTGTTTATATGTTTTTGGATCCAGAGCAAATCGTCAAAGATAACAAGCTTGTGTATTGGAGGAGGATGGAGCATCTCTCCAGATGCAAGGGTGGGAATGATTAGTGTTATCCTATATTTACATTATATATTTATGGGTCTATTTAAAATAATTAACAGATCCAATGTAAATATCAACACGTCATCATGAATGCATTGAACAATAACTTTGGTGCATGCAAAATTAAAATACAAAAAAAAAGGGAAAAAAGCATTGCTTTTTGCAGGGGGCAAACACCCCTGCACCCCCCAACATGAAGAGCTGCCCTCTCACACCCCAGGTAATTATACATATACTAACTCGCGATTGGACATTATCAGGGAAAAGGCATATTCCCCACCCCTAAAAATGTACTATCTTGCAGACAGATGATGCATACACATGCAACTAAACAGATGCTGACTAAAAGGAGATTGAGCCAGATTTACTTACCTCATGTGAGTGTGTGTGTGTGTGTGTGTGTGTGTGTGTGTGTGTGTGTGTGTGTGTGTGTGTGTGTGTGCACATGGTGCATGTGTGTGTGTGCATATTTATGATTGTATGTATATGTTTGAGTGTGTATGGGTGTGAGTGTGTGTGTATATATATATATATATATATATATATATATATATATATATATATATATATTCACAGGGAAAACTGGTATTTCTTGAGCTTCGAAGCTACTGATTGGCTACAGTTTGTGGCTCTTTTTGGTTTTAAGGAGGCTCAATCTTATTCGAGACTTCAGAGTAATCAAGCACTTACAACTTCTTTAAAATAAGATGCTTCTTTATTGAAAAATAAAATATATTAAATAAATGTTCCACTTTTGCCTTTAACAGAGCTTCATCAGTTCATGATCAGATATGATACACTGCTTCCCTTCCCTGTGCCTTTCTGTACATTCCTTTGCTTGCTCTTGCCTATTTCTTACTGCCCTATACTCCACTTCCTCACCATTTCATTGCATAAAGCTTAGTAGGGAACTTGTGGGCCATGTATTGTGGCTCACAGCAATTATTGTAGTGTCATAAGGTTGTATATGTGGATGTGTATAGATGTGTACATGCAACATGTAAGCTACAACTGCTGAAAATTTCTGTAGCTATATTCAAGGAGCACCTCTCTTTCTCTGCAACAGCACTGTCATTTCTATGGGTGGATTTATTGATCATTTAATAGTCAAGGGGCTAAATGCCTCCTTTTTAATTGATAATTAACTTCAAGCCATGAAGCAGAATTCCGCATCTGTGCAGAAGCCCTTGTGGGCATCTTTCTGAATGACTGGGTAAGTGTTTTGCTTTACACAAAATGCTTATTTTTGCCTTTACATTTATAGTGCTGGATGGTGTTTGTTTATCAGAGCCGGAGTTTAGACATACTGGGTCTCAAAACTAAAAAAAAAATAGAAAAAAATATTACATTTCCCTGTTCAAAAGCATACAGAAGTCACACTATGATATGTGCATGTTTATTTATTTCCTTTTTGTAAGACAGAAGATATGTATGACATGTATGTTTATTTGTTTGATATAACTGGGATGAGTAGAGCACTGTGAGTAAAAATACAGACATCATGAACTTCTTCTTCTTTCGGCTGCTCCTGTTAGGGGTCGCCACAGTGGATCATCTGTTTCCATTTCTTCTTGTCCTCTGCATCTTGCTCTGTCACACCAACCACCTGCATGTCATCTCTCACCACATCCACAAACCTTATCTTAGGCCTTCCTCTTTTCCTGTTACCTGGCAGCTTCATCCTTAGCATTGTTTTCCCAATATACCCTGCATACCTCCTCAGCACATGTCCAAAGCAACATAATCTTGCCTCTCTGGCTTTGTCTCCAAACCTTCCAACCTGGGATGACCACTAATATACTTATTCCTAATCCTGTCCATCCTCGTTACACCCAGTACAAATCTTATCATCTTCAGCTCTGTCACGTCAAGCTCTGACTCCTGCCTTTTTGTCAATGCCATTGTCTCCAACCCATATAACATAGCTGGTCTCACTACCCACTTGTAGACCTTCCCTTTCACTCTTACTGGTACTCGTCTGTATCACTCCTGACACTCTTCTCCACCCACTCCATCCTGCCTGTACTCTCTTCTTCACCTCTCTTCTACATTCACCATTACACTGAACTGTTGATCCCAAGTATTTAAACTCATCTACCTTCGCCACCTCTACTCCCTGCATCCTCACCATTCCTCTATCCTCTCTCTCATTCACACACACACATATTCTGTCTTAGTCCTGCTGACCTTCATTCCTCTTCTCTCTAGAGCATATCTCCACCTCTCCATGGTCTCCTCCACCTGTTCCCTACACTCACTACAGATCACAATGTTATCTGCAAACCTCATAGTCCACGTGAACTCTTGTCTGATTTCGTCTGTCAACCTGTCCATCACCATTGCAAATAAGAAAGGGCTCAGAGCTGATCCTTGATGTAATCCCACCTCCACCTTAAACGCATCCGTCACTCCCATCTCAGACCTCACCGCTGTCACACTACCCTCGTACATATCCTGTACCACTCTTACATACTTCTCTGACACTCCCAACTTCCTCATACAATACCACAACTCCTCTCTAGGCACCCTGTCATATACTTTCTCTAAGTCCACAAAGACACAATGCAACTCCTTCTGACCTTCTCTGCATTTCTCCACCAACACTGTCAGAGCAAACATCGCATCTGTAGTGCTCTTTCCTGGCATGAAACCATACTGCTGATCACTAATCATCACCTCCCTTCTTAACCTAGATTCCACTACTCTTTCCCATAACTTCATGCTGTGACTGATCAATTTAATCTCTCTGTAGTTACTACAGCTCTGCACATCACCCTTATTCTTAAAAAAATCAGTACCAAAACACTTTTTCTCCATTCCTCAGACATCCTCTCACTTTCAAAGATTTCATTAAACAATCTAGTTAAAAACTCCACTGCCATTTCTTTCACCTAAACACCTCCGTGCTTCCACAGGTATGCCATCTGGACCACCAGCCTTTCCATTCTGCATCCTCTTCATAGCTATCCTTACTTCCTCATTGCTAATCCACTGCACTTCATGATTCACTATCCGCACATCATCATGAACTACTGGTGGTTAAATATATGTTAGTTGAACCCTTTGGACATATTAGTAAATGACAAGATCCTAGTACTAGAATAAGAACAAGCTTAGTGGTGAAAAGAAAAATGTTAGGATGGTACCAGCAGTGTAAAAGTCTTGCTTTTATTAACAAGTGGAAGGATCCCTCATGAGACCTTACATGATAAATCTTGTGCAATAAAATGTTAAAATCACAAAAAGTAACCACGGGTTATAATATGAGAGAACCTGTTAACAGGATATTGCCTTTTAGGGGATCCATCCCTCCATCCATCTATCATTTTTCATTATCTGTTTTAACCAGCTGAAAAGTTCTAAAGAGTCATTGCATTTTCTGCCATGCAATGTGGGTAAGCCATTAAGATTCCTGAATGAGTGCCCGTCCTTCAGAAGACATACATGCGCACAGGCAGAGTTGCAAACAGTTTGGGGGCTGCTTGAGCATTTCCATTTCAACTAATTACATGTTTCTGGGATGCCGGAAGAAATCAAAACCCCCAGCAAAATCCCACACAGACAGAAGGCTCTGGAAGGCGCTATAATGAAATGGGATGTAAGAAATGGTTAACAGTTTCTTTAGCAGCATTTCTGTTTAAGGATATTGATACAACAACATTGGAAATTTGCATAAGCATTGTATGTATACACAGTTTCCTTTGATTGCAACAAACACATGGCAAAAGTTAGATGTTCATCATATTGTTCGCTGCTACAGTAGCCTTAGCTATATTGGTTATATGCTGCCAAGGATATAACTGCTGACCAGCTTCCAAAGCTTCAGTGCACCTTCTATGCAATCAAACCATTAGTCAGCTCAAGCTGTGCAGACTAAAAAGGCAGGTTTGGATGCCAAGCCCTTCAGAACTTTCCTGCTGTTGAAGAGTGTGATTCTCTGCAGGCTTTCAAAGATAGACAGTCAGCTTTTCACTATTATTGTGCTGGGCAGATAAGGTCCCTTTGGGGAAGAACCTTTTATATTAAAAATTGTATTGTTTTATTGTACTTTCCTGATTAGGAAAGTTATTTTTTAAGCTAGGAGTTTGTTTTAATGGAGTGTAACAAGACTTAACTGTATGTTTAAATTTAAGAGTTTACTTTTTATCCTGTCAGTTTTAAAGTTGTTCAAAGTGGTTGAAAAATGTTTTTTCTGTGAAGAAATTGTGTTTATTTTACTCTGTGAGGCTTGAAATATATTTTAAAGTGCTTTTACTATGCTTTTATGTGAAAAAGGGACCTTTAAAGACTTCAAATATTTACTGGCTTATGCTGCTTTATTTTCATGGGAAAGAGGCATCATTTTCAGCTTGACCATGAAACAATCTACTAGTTCCTCAGTCAACCCTTATTCCTACCACAAAAAGAAAAAAGTTACTCAAATAATCTTTGCCGGCAGGCTAGCAATTTGTCTCGGGCACAGGTGGGTGACTCTGCTGTGGCCAAAACTGGTTCCTCAAACCACTCATCTTTTACCGCAGACCTGATGTAGCATCTACAGCCACAATGGACTGGGGCTTAGCCATGTCCTCTGCTGCTGTTGGGGGTCCCCTCAGTGGGCAAGAGAGAGCCACTATTGTCAACTCTGGCAGAGGGAAATGGGAAGAGTTCTCTGTTTTGTCAGAATGTTGTGCCCATTCCTGTGGAAACTGCTGCTGCTGCCATGAATAACACTGTTGGCCTCCTTTTTCCTGTCAATAAGAAACTGAAACCTAAATGTGTATCTATTCGTCCACAAATTTCCTTGGACAGGAGTAATTTACTGGGTCTGGCTCATGGTTTAATTGAAGCTATTGATCCTCCATATAAGGTTGTTTTTGGTAAAAGAAAAAGGGGTACCTCTTTTCCTGAAGAAATTCAAGATTCTGAACCTAAACTGGAAGATGCAGGGACTGATACAAGGTTTTCTCAGTTTTCTGATTCAGCCTCAGAGGAGATCTCAGTTTCTGATTCTCCCTGTGGTGTTTCTTTTTCTCTTATACTATTTCCAGAATGTGTCATTTTTTAAGTGGGAGAACATGGAGTTTTTCAGTCCCTCAGAAAATACTAGTTGCTGTTACAGAAGCGTTTTCCAGAACCTGCACGCATTCCTTCAGTTCCGACAACTTCAGAGGACATGCGTGTGTTACTGCTGCAATTTTCGTTATAGCCAATCTGTTGCCCCTAAAAAGGCAGATTGAATGCATAAAGTTCCTCAGTCTTAAGTTTTTTATCTACTTATCTCAAACCTGACCCAGCAGCTATAGTTTTAATCCTGCTGCTGCTAAGCATTTGGTTAAGCTCGATCCTACTCTTTCTGACAAAGATGGGAAGATTACTGATAAGTACAGGGAAAAATGTTTGTGCTTCTGCAACTTTGATTTTCAGAATTTGAATTTTCAGGCTCCTATGTCAACTCATTCCTTCCAGTACAGCTCTTTTGAGTGTGTATCTTTAACTCCCAGTGGGTGTGGCTTGAGCATTTAAAAAATGAAGTTATCAGCTTACAGTTTTCTAGCAAATACTCATCGACAGAGGTCAAGTATCAATTCAGTTTTGTTTGCCATCATGTCTGCTTCAAGATAAAATATTCAGCTACCTTGTATGAAACATAGTTTTAGAACTATTAATGCAAACATGAACAAGCAATATAGAGTAATCCGCGGTGGTGCAGCGGTAGCGTTGTTGCCTCACAGCAAGAGGTTCTCTCGTTTGTTTCCCGGCTGGAGTGCGGGGAGTGCCTTCTGTGTGGAGTCTGCATGTCCTCCCCACAGTTGAGTGGCATTCCGAAAGACATGCGTGAATGGGCGTGCCTTCATTGAAGGTTGGGCATCGAGCTGGCAACTTGGCACTGTAAAAACCTACTGCCAATCACTAGCGGACCGGAGTTCTGCTGTGGCGACCCCTAACGGGGAAAAGCCGAAAGACAAACAACAAATGCAAACATGATCAAGTAATATTAGACACCTAGAGGCGCAGTAGGAGGTAACTGCCAAAATGTCTGGAGGTGCTCTCGACTGTAATGAGTCTGGCTACCTGTGAAAGTATGAGTAGTGTTTTTCTCTTATGAGGGAAAATCTGGTTTGAATAATTTAGTTTCTTCCATTTTGTAGGTCACAACTCATTGTTTAGAGTATGTATATATGCATATGACTCAGTTGATACTTCTTTCAGAGGTATCGTAACTGGTACTGTTTTGAGGAAGTTTGCCTGGCTGCATTCTCAGAATGTCCCAGATGACATGAAAAATGAAACTTTAAAGTCTCCTTTGGACAGAGATTTAGTTTTTGATTCCTGTGCTGCAGAGGTTATCAACAAGTGTGATGAAAAGAGCAAGATGATTCAGGCAATCTCCAAGATTTTCAGCTCTCCTTTTCCAAATTTTATAAGGGATTCTCTAACCCTTCATTCAGTTACAGCAAAAAAAAAAAAACAAAACAAAACAAAAAAACAAAATAAACAGTCTTCCCAGACTGTGGGCAACCATGTTTAAGAAGAAATAGCTGAGGTGTCCAAAAATAATTCAGGACCCCCCCCCCCAAACAAAGGACAGTCCAACTAGTCAGAATGACTATTTGGGGGAACTTGTGCATGCTCCGACCATGGATACCCATATACACACGTACATGTATATATACATAGTAAAGTCTCAGTACCGGAACTCAAGCAACCAAAAAAAAAAAAATCGAAGAAATACAGTACGGTATGAATAATTAGGTTTTTCGTGTGTTGCACTTTGTTGCCCTCCCCCCACAGAAACATATTTTACATTTTAGAGTTTTAAAAAGGAAGATGCAAATAAACTCTGAGTCCCCAGCCTGAGAACGTTCATTATACTTCAGCAGAGTACACTCACAGAAAATACTGCCAAAACACTTTGCACACTGCACTATGTTGTTGTTGAATGAAGCAAAGTCAAAGGTTCTGATATACCACAGGAGTGTTATTACTTGGAACTAAAGTTTTGAATATAAAGATAATACTCCTTATAAAGTATATAAATACTTGAAGATCATATTAGTGATAAAACTAGACAGAACATTTAACACTGGTCTTTAAATATAGTCTCAGCTATAAAGCTTATTTTAATTTATTTGCAGTTTGTACAGGCTTTCCATTTTTTGTTCTGTTTGAATTGTTTGAGGAATCCACAGTGAGTTTGCTATTTTGTAAATTTATTGTAGTGCACCACTGTTAGGAAGGAATTTACGTTATGGGGAGTCATCCTTGGAGTAAGCATTTTTTATAATTTCACTTTTAGACAATTTATCATTTTTGTGGGGGGATAGGTTAGAAGCCCTGGGAAAATGTACATATACGCTTCTGATTGTGCTGCAAATCACAAATAGGCTTTGAGTAGTGGTGAACATTTTGAACTGCAAAATGCCAGGCTTTTTTTATGATAAATGTTGCTTTGCTTTTCAGTGTTTTCATGTGGTGCCAAGGCCATCTGTCTGTGGGTATAATATTAAGAGATAGTAAACTAATGATGCCTGTTTGAGGTCCTTGGGAAAACATTGTCTAGTATTTTGAGACTTTACAGCGTGGTAGGTGTCATAGTGCTGGAAAGAATCCAGAGAAAGGTCAGCAGAGTCAGTAGTAATTGGCGAAACTGTGGTGTGGAGATGCTAAGGGAGCACTTTTTGCATTGGACAAGGAAACCGATGGGGGAGTAAGGTGCAGAAGGTACTAAATGATGTAGATGATGGAATTAAGCTGGCTAGGAAGGACACCGCATTTAGGAAAGGCTATAATTAAGGGAGCACATTTCAGATTATACATTAGCAAGTGCTACTGTTGAATTTGGCCAGCTGGTGGAAGGCTTTAATGTAGGCATTATGCACTGAGATGTTTAAAATGATTAAGATGCTTAAATCCAGGGGAAGATATTAGCAGGGGCTGATGTCTATAGCTAGCTGTTGCTTGTAGAGTGGCTGTCTAACCACAATGAAATTAGAATATTCTATTCATTCAATCCATCCAGTCCAACGTACGGGTCCTTCAGCCACCGCTCAGACCTAATCCCGCACAAATAGTGCTCCAGCCTCATACACTTTTAAGAAATATTCAGTCCCATAATGCACCTGTCTCCTAGTTAGCCTATATGTCATTTTTGCCTCCTTTGCAACCAGCAGTGCCATCTGCAGCAGCAGCTAAGTACCCTACCTCATACATTAAAGATGGAATTTTCTTTCACTAAAACTTGTTAAAGCTGCTGGTACTGCTATCTTTTTTCTCCTACTATTTGTGGTCTGTTCTTTGGAGTTCTGTCAACATTTATTATTAATCTCCTATGTTAGTGCCTTGTCCACATTTCCTTAAAAGTCCTTCACAGTGTCAAAGATAGTCAGTATGCTCTTTGTCATAGCCTTAGTCACATTGTAATTGGTCACTTTGTTGCTGTAATAATTAGCATAAGTTATTGGGGTTTATTACTAAGAATTTTTTTTTACAGAGATTGCTGTGTACTTAATATTACCATTTCCTAATGTGCTATATATTGTTTGATAAGTGTTGCCAAATTAAAGTTCTGTATTTGAAATGGTGAAGCAAACAAGTTTTAAAGTGTTCTAAATGTGGAAATAAGATCCCTCTTCAGGAATTTCATGGTTTGTGTTGCATGCCTTGGGGGATCTCCCAACTTTCTGTTCTCTGTGAGATCTGTACTTTATACTCAGGGCATTAGTGGATCTGAGGAGTAAGCTTATTTCCAAAGGCCTCCTTTTGACTAATCCAGAGCCTCAAAAAACCCTAAAAAGTGCACTGAAAAATCTGAAAAAAGTAAGGCGTGTGATCCATAAAAAGAGGTGAAGCAAAACTTTGGTTTCATATCTGACTCCAAAAGTTCCTAGGCTCACAGAATATATGACAAGTACCCCCACCTACATGCCTGGATAGAGAAGTAGTGCATAAAATTGCTATTCAGGCCTCTTGTAAGAAACTGTCTTGTGACAGATTGGACCATCTTCCTTTGTCTTCTGTGTCGGTGAGATCCTTCAGGTTTTAAAAGGAGTACATTTGAGGTAGATTTGGATCACCTGATGTAGAAATTTCTCAGGGCTCATTGAAATGGGGGGGGGGGGGCATGTCTTTTCATCCCCTTTGATTCTGAAGGAGATTGGATCTGCCCAATTCACCCTATCTAGGCTGCCTTGCCAGTCCAACTTTCAGCTTCTGTATCTTCAGAACCATTGTTCAATCTCTTTCTCAGTGACCAACATTTCATGATTCTTTGGCTCAGAGTCTCTGGGATTCATCTCATTTGACTCTGGTCTTGGTGGGTCTGTCTTGAGTCATGGAACCAAGGAGTCTGGTTAATGCACTTTGCTCAACTGAGATTGCCATGGCCCTATGAGCTGTTGGTGGTGATGGTGGTGTCAGAAGCATCTGCATTTGACTCCTCTGATCCTGCCCTTTCTGTGGAGCCAGCTTCTTTCACAATTTCAGGAGTCCCTCTGGCATCATCATCCTAGTCTTCTAAATGACAGTTGGATCTGTCTACAGGAACAAGTTCTTTGGATCTGTTGGAGGTAGGCACAGCTTTCAAGGTGCTGGGAGGATCGTTTCTACACCCAGGAGAGTGCATCACTGTTCCACCTGTTGTCCCTCACTCAGTCTCATCTTGTTTTGCTGTTGTATCCTTGGGTCAGAGTCTTTCTGTTGACCTCAAGCTTACTGCTAAGGAGCAGAAGTAGCCCTTTTTAGATTCAAGAGACTTAATCCCTGAACTTCCAAAGAAGAGGGCGTGTAAGAAGAAGGACATTGACTTCCCTTCAGAATCTCCTACATCAGATACTGACTCAGAGGATAGAGAGGATTCCCCACAGTGTCCTCCAGAGGAGGTCTCTTTTGTTGACGTACTGGAACTGATATATCAAAGAGGATCTTGGCCCATAGACCCCCTCCCATTCACAGATCAAGAAGGTATTTTTTTGAGGTGCACGGGACTATGCATTCTATGTCCTGTGTAATCCTTCCAGCCTATAAATTGATCTGAGTCAGGAGGTTATGGCAGGAACTTGACATGTGCAAAGCCATACAAAATGCTTTGCCTACCAAAGGACCAACTCTTATGTTTAAATTCTCCACCAGTTGATTCCATTATTGTGGTGGAGACCATCAAAAGAGAGAGTTATCTAAATACACTTTTCTACTATTCATCCTACGAGCAGAGTCGAGAGTGATGGATATACTCTTAAAGAGGGTTTATGCTGCAGGCAACTTTGCACTTTGTGCTGTGAACTATGTCACTCATATGGACTAATTCAAGAGAAAGATCGCTCAACAAACCATATCTCCCTTGAAAAATTCATTGACAATGAACTTTCAAAAGCAGCTGCAAACTACTCTGTGTAACAAATCTCTCCATGTATCTGATGCACCACTTGGCCGATGAAGTGGCCAGGGCAGCCAAAATTTGTAAACTAATGACACACACTGACTACCTGTGATTGTATGACTTCCCAGACAACTTTAAAGTGTCCTTCATAAACTCCCTCTTTGACAGGTCATCCTTGTTTGGGCCTTCTGTTGAAAAGAAGATGCAGAAGAATGGTCGACATGTCAAGACCCCTTGTGCCGTAGGTGTCATGTTTTAGATCCCTCAACACTCTTAGAACAGGAACCAAAAGGAACTGTGTTCTAATTGGTCATGTAGGTCTAGACATCAGTTACAAAGGGTAACAGCAGCAAAGGTGGCACCTTTAATGGATGCAGCCCCAGTACTTGAGTTTGTCTGCAGAACTGGGGGCATCAACAGCCGTTTTCCAAAAGGAGGTCCCAGAACCCTTGAAGGCCTGCCTGGCTGCTCCACACTGGATGCAGCTGGGTTATGAATCTCCCGCTATGCAGATTCATGGTTCTCCATCACAGTAGACAAATGAGTTAGAGGGATAATGACTAGAGGCTGTTAAATTCCATTTTTGGAAACTCCCTCAACCAAATCATCCGTTGCTGAATGTCCCACTCAGTCAGTGACTGTCAGCCTCACAGCCTCCTGTTGGCCCAGACAGACTGTTTCCCCTTCTGAAGCCTTTCTTGAAGGAACCTCCTTGGCTCCTAGATCAATTCTGGATCATAGTACTCCTCCCTCCAAGTAGCCTCACCTGGATATTACCAATTTGAAATTAACTGCCTGCGTTCTCCAGTTCCAGTGATGGCAAGGGATGATTTTTTCAAGAAGTGGTCAACATTCTAAAAGCTTTACAGAAAACTTCCACTCATAACATTTACCGCAGCAGATGGGACAGCTTTTGTTATTTGGGCCGGTACACAGAACATTAATTCTTTTTCCACCCTTATATCAGATGTTTTGCCTTATCTCCTCCCCTTTTCACTACAGATCTAGTTTCTCTACCATCAGAGTTAGTTTGGCAGCAACCTCTTTTTGTACTGGTAGTCAAGATAATTTATTAGCTTCTCAAACTTTGCAGAGACTTTCTAATAGGCACCTTTCTACTGCATCCACCTGTTAAAGACTTGGTTTCCCCATGGGACATTATTTTAGAAGCCTTAACTAAACCTCATTTCGAAGCAGCAGCTACCACAGAGCTTATGTTTTGTCTTGGAAAACCAGTTTTCAGTGTCAGTCACCTCAGCTAGGATTGGTGAAGCTGCATGCTTTTCCACTTCTCCTTTATCTTGTCTTTTTCAAAGACAGAGTAACATTAAAAACTAATCCTTCCTATATTCCCTTGGTGGCTTTGGAGACAAATATTTCTCAATCCATCCATTAGCCCATCATCTTTCCTAATTACGAAAACAGTGAAAACAACCAAATGGTCAAATGGCAATTAAAAGCAAACACAGTAAGAGCAAAATAAGCACTAAACCTAAATCATTGTGGCTACCATGGCTTTAGTCATACACTGTAATAAACCGTAAAAACATCAAACTGATGTGAGGAAGCATTAGTATAATGTGAAAGCGCTTATCCTTTGTATATTGTTTCTATTCAGTTTATTGTTTTATGGCTTTAGAATTATATTTTAGTAATTACGAAAACAAAGGAGAAAACTTGATCCATACCTTAGTGTTCACAGGTAGCTGTGCTTTTACTTTTACAGAGCCACTTCAATCAGGAAAGATGAACACCTATTTGTTTCCTTTGCTCAGAATAAGTTTGGGAAAATGGTGTCTAAAATATTTTTTCCGATTGCCCAATTTTATCTCCTTTGTGTATGAATCCCCAAACAAACCATTATTATTTAAACAGCTGGCTCACTCTACTAGAGCCATAGCTTTACCTACAACCTTCTTTAATATATAGTCATTGGATGAAATATTTGAGGCAGCCTGCTGGTCTTCCATGTATATCTTCATTAATAAATACAAGCTGGACTGTACTTGTAGGGCTAGATCATCCTTTGGTGCTTTCATTTTGAATGGTCTTCTGTCATGATGCCACCTGGGAGTTCCATGGCTTTAAATTCTGAGAAATGCATTTGATTAGGCAGACTGAATGAATAGGATACAGTGTTATGTAGTGATAAATCTTTCAGTCCAGCCCATCCAATAGGACAGCCCTCCTTCCTTCCCAATTTCTGATCTGTAAACCATGGATCTAAGGCAGTGCAAATTGATAGTCTGATTCTTTAGGTGTCAAACTTGGTATGAGCTAACTATGGGACAGAAGCTTTATGGGAAAGAATTCTAAAAGGGGCTCAAAGGTGGGCTACTACTTCTGCCGGACTGTATCAGAGCAATGGCTCTAGGACCAGCATGTCGTATTGGAAGGACTAGAATGAAGGTGTCTATCATTAGATTACGTGCACAACTTATTTTTACATAATGTGTGTTTAAGTCCCTTTTCCCTTCCAGAAAGTCTGACAATTGATAGTTTCAGAGAAATGGGTTCTGAAGATCATTAGAAGGAAATCCCTCCTTTCCATGGGTTAATTTCTCAACAACCAGACCAGACCAGACTCCTCTATTTCTTCCTCTCCTTCAAACCTTGCTGTATCAGAGTGTGATAGAATCAGTTCCTCTTTACCAGGTTGGGAAGGGTTTTTATTCAAGGATGTTTTTAGTGCCAGAGAAGGAAGATGCTTGGCGACCAGTGCTGGATCTTTCTGTCCTAAACCTGTTTGTGATAGTGCCCAAGTTTAAAATGCTGTCATTTCACAACCTGTTTCTTCTTCTTTTGAGTTGCCTGACATTAGATTTAAAAGATATTTATCATATCCTTGTTCATGCATACTTCAGGTGTTAAGTTTTTTTTGTATTAAGATACATTGTCAGTTCTCTGCCTTACGTTTTGGACTATTCACTGTACCAAGCGCATTAACAAAGTGTTTATCTCCAGTTACAGCTCATTGCAGACTACAAGGTGTCCACTTTTTCTAGATTTACAAGACCTGCTTATCTTTGCAGAGTCTTTTTCAAAGTGTTAGGAATCTCTCACCTGGTTGAGAGATCTCTTATACAGGCTGGCATTCCAAGAGAACATTCAAAAGTATTTTTTGACTCTTACATACAGGACTGTGTTCCTCGGGTGGCAGCTAGACATCTCAGTACAAAGAACTTTTCTTCCATAGGAAAAACTAGACCTATAACTAGTTGTATTTCTAAAGTTTTCCATTTAGAATTCTGTCACAGTGAGACAATAACTCAGGATTTTGTGTCTCATGGCATCTATGATTCTCATGATACCCCTGGCAAGACTCCACATGAGAAAGATACAACGGAATCTGAAGTCTTTGTTCTCAGCACCAAAATCCTTTGTCTTTCAAAATCTCAGTGCTGGGATTTGTCAGAAGAGAAATCACTTAATGGAGACAGCAAATTTCCTTAAACCCAGGTCTGCCCTTCTTCCACCCCCCCCCCACTCCAAAACAGTAAGCAAATACAAAGCCCTCAGACTTTGCCTGGGGAGAAGTTTCTGGAGGGATAAAAGTGCAAGGTGTGTGGGACAACAAGTACAGATGCAGACACATAAATATGAAAGAAATTCTTTTCCTGATCAAAGCACTCAAGTCTCTGAATCATGTTTCGTTCCCGGGATCTCTTCAAGTTGTTACAGACAATAAATACCACAGCCCTAAGTTACATCAACAAGCAGGGGGGTCCAGGTCATACCCCCTTTACAGACTAGCCATGTTAGCTTGGCGTATAGCTTCACTGCATGGTCTCACTCTTCAGGGATTCTACATTCTGTAAGAGCAAAATTGTGTGGCAGACAAGCTGAGAAAAACAAGGGCAGACCCTCATTCATGGAATATAGTTCAGGGGCTTATATAATATTTTACTCATCTGTAGGGAGTTCTTTAAGTAGACTTATTTGCCTCCTCTGTGAACAATCAGATGGCAAGATTGCAAGACTCCATGCAGAAGGCCTGCAAAGACAGATGCCCTTTCCTTTCTTTGTACAGGAATATTCCTGTGTTTTCCCACCATTTTCATTGATATCCAGGGTACTTCCAAAGATTCAAAAGGAATCTCACAAGATCATTGTGGTGACTCCCTTCTGGCCCAGACAATAGTGGTCCTCCTTCCTTTTGGAAATAGCCAGGGGCAATTACCCCAAGATTCATCACAGAATGTATCTACTTACACAAGATCAGAGGTGTCTGATACACCCCGACCCCAATTAACTTCAAATGACTGCCTGGATGATAGGGTCTTAATTCCCTTTAGGCACCTGTTTACTCTGGAGGTGCAGTAGGCACTAATGGAGGCAAGAAAGCATGCTACCAGAAAATCATTTATTAGCAAATGGAAAAGATTACTAGTTGGTGCCAACAACATAACCAGCATCCATTCAGGGCTAGTGTTTCTCTTGTTTTACAATATTTGTGTAAGTTACTATCCTTTGGTCTTTCTTACTCTTTCATCAAGGTTCATTTATTAGTAATTTCCACTTGTGCCCATGGATCCTCTTCTTTCAATGCATTCTCATGTCAAAGTGTTTTCAAAAGGGGGTTTGCATAAGAGATCTCCAAGAAAATGGCCCCTCCTTGGAATCTTAATTTTGTGTTAGAGAAGCTAACATTTTTCCATTTAAACCATCTAATCTGGCTGAGCTGAGGTTCTTAACTGGAAAATTGCTTTACTGACTGCTGTGACCTCTGCAAGAAGAATATCAGTTGCAAGCTCTTATGGTAAGTCAACTGTATCTCATTTTCTACAGAGACAGGGTTTCTTTGATAACTAATCCTTCTTTTATGCCTAAAGTGTTATCTGATTTTACCTTGAGCCAAACTATCCATCTTCCCATTTTCCTTCCTGAATGTAAAAATGGGGGAAGAAAGATATTCTATACCTTGGATGTCCACAGATAACTCTGGTACTATCTTGACAGAACTAAATCTTTAAGATCTTCAGATTAGTTATTCAGTTCTTGTGATAAGAAGACCGCCAAACCATAAATCAAACAAAACACTGGTTGTTCTAAAGTAGCAGCAACACACACACTGCAACAAAGTCACAAAGAAGTCAGACAGTAACAATGTACCAAAAAGGCACCGGGTGAATCCAAAAGTTTATTAAATCCAACAAAGCTGTTACCTTTTTGGTATGTTTTTATTGTCGGACTTCTTTGTGACTTTGCTGTGGTGTGTGTTGCCACTAGTTTAGAAGAACAGATGATATGAAGAAGGGACAAGCTGTGTCAAAACAGACTATTTCCAAATGGTTGTCTCAGGCTATTACTTTTTGTTATACTTACCACAACAAAACTCTTCCAGGCAGGATCAAGAGCCACTCTACCAGGGTGTTGGCGTCATCAAAGGCTTTTTGGAAGGGGATGGATTCTAGAAGTATTCTAAAAGCAGCAACTTGGTCCTTTATACATATATACATACATTTATAAGTTTATTATAGGTTCATAGGTTCATAGGTTCATACTAGGCTATCTGCCCTGGGGCAATTATAAGCCTAGCCCAATTCTGTATGGCTTACGCCACCCCTTGATTTGAGTATACTGTGCCCTTTTTAAGGTTTAGTTTACTGTGCCTCTGTCTAATAGTGACACGGGAGTAATCCCTGCGACAAACCTACGATCCCCCATCCACCTTTTGAGATTCTTCTTGAAGAGATTCAGTGAGGTGCTCTGCCTCACATGAACTGGAATTCTATTCCAGAGCGAAGGGAGCCTCTGGGTTATGAACCTGTCCCTCCAGCAAGTTCTATTTATTTCTGTGCTGAGGTTCAAGTCCCTCGAGCATGTGGCTCTAAGGGATTTAGATTTACTGAGGTGGAGCATGTCCATTAGTTCTGGATTTGACATAGCTTTGTATGTCAGGCATAGATCGCCTCGAAGTAGGCGGTATGCAACTGAGTAGAGCCAGAGTTTTTTTAACTGAGCAGCATATGGCATCTGTTTGAGACCCTTGATCCTCTTGGTGAGATACTTTTGGGGTCTTTCTAATTGCTGCAGGTGTCGGGTAAGGTACATCCCAAAAGGGGCATAGGTCTAGATCAGGTTTTGCAAGGACCATTCTCCAGGGGTTCCTGGACCTTTATCCTTCCACTGCCCAAATGTATCAAGCTAGGGTAATCTACCCATATAGCTAATGCAACAATATGGTGAACATAGTTACAGTTGTGTAAGTAAACTTACCATAACAGTAGATGCTTGAATGGTCACTTCTGCAGTAGTTGCTTCCTCTTTCCACCCCTCTTGTTTTTTTGGTGTGTTTATGACAGGGTGTGGATACTCACTTATCTTTTGTTGTTCCTAGGATAGTTCTCTAAGGACTCAATCTCCTTTTCTCTGTTGGCATGAAAGCTCTGAAGTGCTTGGTGCCCAAACCTGTCTTTTTTAGTCAGCTCAGTTCGAGGTAATGGTTTCGGTGTGTGAAATTTGCCCTGAAACTTTGGAAGCTGTCTGGGTGTTGTATTCTTGGCAGGATATAATCCATATAGCTTAGGCTACTGCAGCAGTGATCATTTGAATATCTAATGCTATGGTAAATTTATTTAAACAACTGTACTTTTTGCATGTTCTTCAGACCAACATGAAGCCAAATGTTTTTGCATAACTTACTGTGTTGAGAAAGGTATTGCCATGAGGAGAAATACATTTCAAATGCATGGAAAGTATTCTTCTGAATACATTTAGAAGTTTTGTTTTTGGTTTGTGATACTGTATGTTTTGTCACTTGGGGAGTTAATAATGGCTCCCAGCTTGCAGTAGTCTGTGAACTTGGTCAGCCAGAGTTCTTCTGTGTTGGCCTGGACTTCTGAGAAGTAGATGCCAAACAGAAGAGGACCCAGGACTGATCCCTGTGGGACTCCCCCATGACTGATCGGCAGTCTGACTTGGAGTCTGCTACTTTCACACTGTGGGGTCTGTCAGCCAGTTTGGACCTCACTTAGTGATATAGGGGTTGATGCCTAGTTTGACGATTTTATCAATAGGTCCTGAGTGAGGAATGGTATCAAAGGCCTTGGCCAGATCGAGGTAGGCTGTATGAACTGCCTTGCCCTCATCCACAGCTCTGGGAAATGACTCAAAGTCAACCAGGTTGAGCAGGCATGATCTACTTTTCACAAAACCAAATTGCATGGGATCTAGAGTTTGGAGATTCCCTACATTCTTGTTAATTAGGTCCATGATGATATGCTCTATAGCCTTACATAGCCGACTCGTTAGGCTAATGGGGCAATAATTCACAGGGTCTGTAGTCACTCCCCCTTTATGGAGAGGGATGACTGTAGCAGTGTGCCATTTGGTAGGGACAAAGCCTGAGGTGGGGTTGTAATTGAACAGGGCACACAGATGTGGTGCCAGTTCACTTTGTAGTTCATGTAGAACACACATGGAAGTTGTATTCTTGGCCTTGGACAATGCAGCTTTAACCTGTGCTGCAGTAATGCTGGGTGCCTGGCATTCCTCCGGTTTTGTGATTGGTCCTTTGGGGGGAGAGAGAGGAACATAGTTGGCACTGAATCTGTCAGCCAGTGTGCTGGCAATATCTGTTGGCTCAGTATAGGAGGTACTATTGTGCAGTAACTCAGAGCAAACTTTGGGTATTGCCGTGTAGATTCTTGATATAACTATATAAGGTGTTGTTGTTGTTTTTAGTGTCTGCCACAATTCTGCCTTCATAGCTGGCTTTAGAGGTTTTGATGAGGGATCTCAACTTTTTGTTGAGGCTAATAAGGGAGTTTTTCCAGTCTTGGGACTTCACCTTTTTCCTGCAACAGTTTCTTCCTTCTGTTATAGAGTTTATTAATGGCAGGGGACCACCAGATTTT
Organism: Protopterus annectens; assembly: GCF_019279795.1. Taxonomy (NCBI): domain Eukaryota; kingdom Metazoa; phylum Chordata; order Ceratodontiformes; family Protopteridae; genus Protopterus; species Protopterus annectens. The sequence continues at coordinate 198,575,269 of NC_056743.1, forward strand.
TTTGGAGGAGAGCATCTTGATTCTGTTGGGTATGGCTAGTTTCATGAATTTATGTACGTGTTTGTACAGTGCCTTGGTGTATGACTCAGCAGTCATGCATCTATTTTCCATTGACATGGGTGCCATGAAGTTATCTACCTCTGTTTCTGGGAGCCCAAAGTCAGCTTTGGAGAAGTTTTTCATGGTGGTTACCTTTGCAGGGGTGTGTGGGTGAGATGTGGATTTCCATGGTGATTAGTTTGTGGTCAGATCTAACCAGGGAGGAATTGACTATCGGTGTAGAGCAATGGTTACTCATGTTAGTAATAACCAGGTCAAGGATGTTGCTTCCTCTAGTGGGGGTAAGAATGAGCTGGTCCAGGGCATTGGAATCGATGAATTCCAGGAAACATTGGGTCAGTGTATTGCTGCATGAGTAGTTTTCCCAGTTGATGGAGGAGTAGTTGAAGTCACCTAGTATGAGAGTGTTGGGGTGGACTCTAATGGTTTCCAGGGTGCATAGGAACATGAAGTGAGAATCTTGGGACATGGTTGGGGACCTATAGCAGGCTATGACCTGAATTGCCATCTTACCCAATGTTAGTTGCACCTGAAGTATCTTAGATGTGTTATGCTGGGCTACTAGTCTGGAGGTGTGCATATCCTTTATGTATATGGAGACACCACTGCCTTTGGAGCTTCGGTCCTTGTTCTGGGGCTGAAAGGCATGGAATGAGTTATAGTCTGGTAGTGCAGGGGTACTTTCTGCTGCTTTAAACCAGTTCTCTGTTACAGCACAAACGTCGATATTCTCCATTTTGAGATTTAGACTTCTAGCACTGAGCAACATGACCCTCAGATTGCATTTATTTATAGCTGTTATGGTGGTAGTTTGGTCTTTGGAACATCACCTAAAAAGGCACTATAGGGGTGGCAAGAGCCTTAGCCAATATCTGAAAACCCAGGGGTGACAGATACAGACCATCTCTGACAAAGCATCAAGGTCTGTCAGTCATGTCATCCCAAGCAGACAGATACTGGATCCCCTTAGAGTGACACCAGAAACTTAACCAATTGTTGAAGTCAATCATTTTCTGCTTGTACTGCGGTATCATTCTGGGTGATGGTAGGATGCTGCTCAGGGCTAGGGTCATACCTGCCTGGGCCGCATAATCCGAGAGCTCCTCCATGTGTCTTTTCATGTAGTTCAGTGAGGTGCATCTCAGGTCATTCACACCCACATGGACAGTGACAGAGTCATACTTGTACTTGTTGTGGAGTGACCTGAGTGTGTGTGTTATGTGTTGGATTCTGGCATTCCGGCAGACAGCTGACTGTTAGCTTCTGTTTATTCAACCTAGTGAGTGGGACATCAGTGTGCCTCACTATTGAGTCACCTATGATTAGTGTATTGGGCAAGCTCTTTTGCTTAGTGGCTTAAGTTGATGGGCACACTGTGTAGGTGAGCTATGTATCTTGTGGTTTGTGCTGTGTTGTGGTGGTCGAGTCAGGCCTGGAGGATGGTAGTCATTGGTGAGCACCTGGTAGCTGGGTGACTGATGCTGTCTCATCTGAATCAGTGTGAAAAAGGTGTATGGACCCACCATATGGTATTGTCCCCCCCACACATGCACACATCCTGTCTAGTTGGACTCTGAACGTTTTCACAGTATTCTACAAATATTCTCTGGGTACTCTGGTTTCCTCTTCCCTCCCAAAGATACATAGCTTAGATTGACTGGTTACTGATGTTGTTCCTAGGTTAGTAATATGGAACATTTCTCTTTGGCTGTACTAGTAAGGGAGACTTGCTTAGAGGAATTAACAGACAGAGAAATGCATGAATGCGTAAATGAGGGATATGTTGCATGCAGGAGAGGATGTCATGTGGCAGAACACATGCTACAGAAATGACAGGGACAAAAATGGTGATGGGGTTGTGGAGAAGATTCCTAGAGATTTGTATATGATATGATACGATGGAACTGTGTGTGTGAGTTTGGATTTCATGTCATACACCTAGAAGATGGGCAACAGCACCTCATCTTTAACATGTTGTACTACAGGGGTTAAAACTATACAGCTGGACAACAGATGGCACAGACTGAAGGAGGCAGGCTTGTACAGAGTATGGTGGTTAGCAGTATAAGGTAATGCATGGTTTTGAATACATGCAGAACTGGGGTTGTTCAGTACCCCTTTTTGCATCTCGTAAAGATGTGCATCCGTCCTTGCATTTCTGTTCTGTTTGTGAAAAAGCATCCTGATTCTCAGTGGTAAAGAAACAGCAAAATTATATAGTTAGACAATGTATAATAATATACATGTAATATATTTGTGTGTGTGTGTGTGTGTGTGTGTGTGTGTGTGTGTGTGTGTGTGTGTGTGTGTGTGTGTGTATGTATGTACATACATACATTATATATATATATATATATATATACACACACACACAGACACATAGAGAAAGATAGATGTATAAAATCCTTCTCAGATTTTAAAGAAACTTGCAGGAAAATGCAGAGTTTGGACTAAATTCCTACATGGCTTTTTTGCTGTATTCAAAGCTTTCTGGCATTTGTTAAAAGGCAGAGCAACTGTTTGTATATTGCTTATTTCAGGACTTTAGTCTCCCAGTAGCTGGAATACAAAGCAGCAGAATAAGAAGAGTTCTAACTGGGACAAAGCATATTTGTAGCATAACTCCAGCATTCGCAGGCACTGAATCTTAATGAAAGACAGAGAGGTGGAAGACATCCAAGGAAAAGCAAAACACCACTTCATCTCTCAGTTCAAACAGAACAAACTGGCTAGCTGAAAACCCTGACACTCCAGCCCCAAAGACACCCAGACGGAAGAAGCCTTCATTCTTTGCAGTATGGCCAACATTGCAAGATTCCTGCTTAGATGCTTTCTTACATTTGCCCTGTTTTTTCTAGCCTATGCTGGTGCAAGACCACGAGAAGGTAAGATAATTTTTTAAATAATTTTTTCTTGTTATTCCTTCAGATATATTGTCCCGTGAAACAATTTGCAGTGACAGACTTTTCTGCCTGCTAGATGCAGCACAGTGACATAGCAAGCTTTACCTATGCCTAATGCATATGTGTTTAATTTCTGCTTCAGATGTTGGATTTAGGAAAGTGGTCAGTTTGATCTCCATTACTTGAGACAGCTTTTATCATATAATTGCAGAGCATGCCTCCCAGCTTGTTTTATAACTTTAGAGCAAGTGTATAGACCTTTCTGCTTTATATTATGTCAGCACTGTAACCCATGACAAATGTGGCAGTTGTCGCACTTTATTGTTATGAGAAAAGGTACTCTCACTGCCTTACATGGAATGATATAATTTGTTCATAATTCAATGGATCTCATTCTATACAATGGTGCAGGTGTCTGTGTGTGCATGTGTGTGCACGTGTGTGTGTGTGTGTGTGTGTGTGTGTGTGTGTGTGTGTGTGTGTGTGTGCGCGCAAGTGACTGATGGGGAAGGCTCGATTTATTTAAACCTTTTTTATCACGGCTTCACTGCAGCTGACATATGTAATAAAATACAGTGTGCAGCAAGCAGAAAAGAAATTTGGTGGGCAACTTTGTGGTGTGATTGGTTTCAGACGCAGGATGACATGACTATTGGCAGGTGCCTTGCTCATATGGCTTAAAGACTTGCTGCCAAGAAAAGGGGAGGGGGTTGTGGAATCTGCTTCTGTTTTTTTTTTCCTTATGTTTTATGGACATCATATGCACTCAAGCCAGGAACAGGATATCTGTCTTTATTTTTATGAATCATCTTTTTTTTGAAAGCAGTAAGAAATTAGATTGTCAAGTGCATGCTGCTATATTACTTACACCTTGGACTCTCCATCCTTTAATTTGCAGTTCTGGCAATATCGTAGATTTATTTTTTATTTATTTATTTATTTTTGCTTTGCAGTTGAGTTTTCTTTCCTGTTCTGCAGTAATCTTTTGGATTTTGCCCACCCTAATGCTAGTACATTTTACACATGGATGCAATTTGTTTGTTTACTTGCCTTTGTGAACTCCTTCATAAATATTCTTTGCCAACACACTAATACAATAATGTTTTAATAGTTGAAATCTACAGACGACTTAATCAAATTACCCATTTTATGAGTCTTCTAGGTTGAACAAAGTGCTTCTTGTAAAACAGTAGAAAAGAAAAGAGAATTAAAGCCAACAATGTTGGTAGGAAATAATGTTAGACTATTTGTTATTTTTACATTGCTGTTTTTAATTTTACTCCACCTTTTCATTTGACGTCAAACTTGTGTCATTTTATTCTGTTTTTAGACATTTTCCCTATTTCTGGCATGCTAGTTGTTTTATCCACTGTCTTTCCGTTTCACCACATTGCTTTATGCTACCTTCTTATATTTTTCTCACTTTTCACATTTCGTCTTGAGGTTAGAAGTATTCCCTCACACAAAATGCTCAGACCTAAGGACCCATGCATGCACTGATGCTAAGTACAAATACTTATGAGTTACGACCATCAACACGAAAGAGAGGAATCCCTGTAATGCACCTAGATAATATTTTGCTTCTTTGGTAGATGCTTGTTGCTCTTGTCATGCCTTTGTTGTTGTTTTGTAAATGACGATGCGTGTATTGCAGTAGTCTCCTTGTCCTTCTTTAATCTAACGCACACATATGTTTGTCTTCCTTAAATTTCTCCTCTCTAGTATTTTGGTTCACTTCTCATTGAAAATATTTTATTTCAACAAGTGGTGCCCAAAACTGTCTTTTTGCTCCAGTCCAGTCTAACCTTCAACATTTTACTTTGCCATCTGTTAATTTTTAGACCCCTTTATCTTTTTTTCAGTCATGTTTATCCTGCCCCTGTCGGCCAACCATCAGCCCACAGCAATCAAGTGGCCCATTCATTCCCCACAGGGTGAGAAGTGATTGAGAAGGCTGCAATTTACTTGATTTACTCTGGGAGGTGCAGTGGTTAGCGTTGTCACCTTATAACAAGAGGTTATCTGGTTTGATTCTCGGCTGGGGTGCCTTCTGTGAGGCGTTTGTATGTCCTGCCTGCGTTCACATGGGTTTCCTCCCACATTCCAAAAGACATGCATCTGGAGTGTTTCTCCCTGGGCCTCCGTTGAAAATGGGCTCTGTCTCAGTCGGACTTTCCCAGTAAACAAATGTTATATTAATGTAAGCAGCCATTTGCTTTTTCTCCTGCTTTAAGTCCTAACCGCACCCCTTGGTGGCTGATATGGTACTTATGTCACCGTGAAGGCCTGCTATGCTGACTCCCCACATGCGACTGTTCCTTCCCACATGCTAATGAGGGCTGGCATCATTGACTTTGTAGACCAAGCCCACCTCTCCTTTTCCAGCTGTGTGACATGCAAGTATCTGCTTATATGTGCCAAACCAGCTACTGGATCATCACTTCTTCTCCCTTGAAGGGTGGGTGAGCCAGTGTTTTCTGTTCCATCCTATCAAGCTGTTGTGATGCCCAAATCTCTAATCAAACTTGGATTATCTGGGTCATATTTATGGCTTTATTCCCATTTGCCACACGGACAGACTAACCTGTTTCTTTTTAAAGATCATCTTTCCAACATAAAGTGAGGAATATTCATGCCACCCACTGTAATTTTATCTTTAACATTTATACCTTTCAGCTGTTTACAGTGTGAACCCTCCCCCCATACACATACACAAGTCAATTAAGCATTTTGCACTGAAGAATACTATAAGATAATGTACATGATTAAAGCAGGATCAGCTGGTGGGTAATTCGTAGAAGAATTTGTAGGTTGTCATATGACAGCACAAGTAGTTAAGAAATAATCTGGCAGTATAAATCATGAAACTGACAAAGTCCAGGAGGGCAGAACTTGGAGAACCACATGCCAGAAAACTGGTACATTTGTTACCTCCTTGGAGGAAACGTTTATCCCGTATAAGGTATACTTAGAAAAAGAATATGCAGTGATTACAAGCATAGTTGGGGCTGGCAAAGTGTACAGACGAAAATGTTTGCAGTTGACAGGGAATTTGGAGGTCATCTGAGAAGCTGAGTGGGAGTTTTCACAAATGGTTACCTGAATTTGAATGTGGAGATGAAGCAGTTATTCATGAATCAGTTTGACAAATGGATTTCTCAGACGTGCATTTAAACTGAGAGGTGGATACAAGATAGTGAGAGTCCAGCACATAATGCATTAAACTACATGGATAACAACGACATGTGAACAGGAATATTGGAGGAATGGAGAGAAATACAGGATGTTCATGGTGCAGGTCACTGCCCAAAGTCTACAAAACAGCATCAGTAGCTCTGAGTACCACTCCTGGAAGATGGATGGCTGGGACAAACAATCCCCAAAATCTGGTTCACAGTCAAGAGGATTTGGGAATAGCTTTGGTGAGTACAGCATGTTTCTGTAGAACAAGAATGGTTGAGAAAACACTGCAGCTGCCAGAGTGAATGAACTGCATATCAGAGAAAGAATAGAAAGATGGAGTTCAAAAATGGATATCAACCTTGGAGGCCATTCTGACTGATGGGCTTCTGTCTGAGAAACTGAGTGGTTGATGTGGTAAAGAATTAAAGAGTATTTCACGGAGTGGTTTAACATGCCATTAGCTGTGATTCATCAATGCAGGAACTTAAAAGGGAAAATATTTTTGATGCAGTCTTAGAAGGGGGATACATATAAAGTATCTTCAGAGGAATCCGTTTCACAGACCTTTGTTTGGCGGAAGTAGAGGGAAACATAGGAACTAAAGGTAGAGAATATGATGGATAATGTGCATGATTTTGTATGATTCACAGAGCATGTGATGGGTTCCAGCAGACTGCAGTTGATAAGCAGGATATTTGGGGTTCACTTTAGTTAGTTAAGTAGACAGATTATTACTACAGTATAACAGAAGGAGAAACATTAACTGGTGAAGGACGATGTACTGTAGGTCAATGAAGAAAGGTGAATCAAAACTTGAGATAAAGAAGTCCAGGGACATCGGTGTATGTATGAAGAAAGGGTTGTAGATGGGTGACCACGTAAAATGGAAGAGATAATGAGGATTAGGTATGTAAATGAAAATACAGAAACATGCATCTTCATGGCAGAAAGGGATTGAAGAGCTCATTTTCATCACCTGTTTCATACATTCTGGAAGAATGGTGGGGCTATAGGAATTACTTTTTTAGTTTTTTTACATATACTCTTAAGAATTGGCTGATATCTGTTTACACATATTCTTGAATTTTGTTATCACTCCTTCTGTAACTTTATTTCATTCATCCAGAACCCTTTCTGTTAAGTAATGATCCCACATATTTACCCTGGTCCATCTAGCTTGTAGCTTTAGATTGTTATCTTTTGTTCTTGTACATCTCTTCAGTTAAAGACACTATAGCGCCTTACGGAGCTTACCAGATTCAGTACTAGTTCCCTTTGCCTTTTCCCAATCCTTTATATCTGACGTTTCTAGTCATTTCATGGCTTCTGTAGCAGTAATACACCATTAGTATATTCCTCTTTGAACTAATTATGGCGTGCCTTTATAGAAGTGTAACCTCCTCGGGTATATTCTGTGTCAGAGATGGGGGTTGGAAAGTTGCCTTTGCAAAAGGATATTAACTTTTATTCCTAATGGTAGGGTCTAGTCGTAGGCATCCTAGGCCAGGCTTCCTTGCATTCCTCCTGAACATTTATCATGAGGTTCCTTTCCCCTTTTGTTATTACTGCCATTTCTACATCCAATTATTCAGTGATTTTTTTTTTTATGCTTCACAAATGCATTATTTTGTGTTACTACTTCATATTTAAGCTGCTGTTCTTAGACAATTTATCTGATCTTGCCAAGTTTCTTCTAATCCTTTGTGTACCTTTAGTGTGCACCAGTCTTGTGCCATAGAGTTGTATCATCTACAAAAAGGCAAACTTTTCCCTTCAGGTCTTCTGCAAAGCAGTTCTCAAATGACCCTAGACCTGACCCCTGAGAACCCTGGGCCCTACCTCATCATCATTCTTTCATTGGAGTTGAATCTATTTACCAGGTTCATTTACATGTTACTGTGTTGCCATTATCTTATCCACACTCCCATGCAAATGTTTATTCACAGCCTTCTCCCTTACTCACTAAACTGCTGTGCAGCACTGCTTAAAATACTTGGGTAACGTATAACCAGACTTTGTCCATAGCCTTTCTCTGATCTAATACCCTTGTTACTCACTGACAGTCTCCATTACATTTGTCTGGCAATGCTTTCTTCTTATGAATCCATGCTGCCTTGTGACCAATACCCCTCCACCTTCCACAGATCATAAAACTCTAATATTCTTCAGCAATTCAGTGATAGCCTGAACTCAGATTTTAGGAAAACAAGTCAATGGTTTCCAGCCTTAGTTTTATTCCTTTTCTTGTATAATGGGATGTTATCTGCATTGTTCTAGTCTTCAGAAGTCTTAGCCTCCTGTAGTGATTTGGTTAAAAAGGTAGTTAATAGTATTTCCACTTTATCTTTTTTTTTTTTTTAAGGAATTGGATTGATCATATTAGGTCTGATCGTTGGGTGCACCTTCAGCTTTCATAGCCCATTCAGGGCTGTTTTCCTCTTAGCAGGAAACACATTGTCCCTTTATGCTGGTCCCTCACTGCCTGTTTTTAGTGACTTTCCCTTTGTGGACACCAAGGAGAAATATGCATTTAGCACTACTTACTTTTCACCTTTTTTCCTGCCCACTTCTATTTATCTCATTTCATAGGTTCATAGGAGATTACTAGGCTAATGGTTTGAGCCCTTACAAGCCTAGTGAGTTTTACTCAGATTTTACCCAATTTTCCTTCCCTAGGGGAAGATAAAAAGTGTTAGCAAGCAGGGTTTTGACTAGTTGTGCAGACTACCCCTGCCCACAAGGGACAGAGTTGCCACCCCAGGAGTGAATTTTTTATTTCCTGTCCATCAGTTCAGATTGCACTTGAAGATGGTCAGGAAAAGGCTTTGCTTCACATGAATAGGAAGCCTATAGGATGGGCAATCTCTAGAATACATATCTGTCTCTCCAGCATGATGTAGTCATGTCAGAGATCAGGTTTAGATCTTTGGAGTGGGTAACCATCATGCAATTAGTTTTGTGAATATATGCAACACTTCCATCAGGGCTGGGTCAGAGACTGCCTTGTAGTAAAGACGCATATCACCCCTCAGTAATCAGGAACATTAATATAGTGATATGGCCTTTAATTGGTCCATGTATGACATGTTGGTTATACCCTATATTTTTTTGGTGAGAAACGTCTGAGGCTGCTCCATCTGTTGTAGGTACCTGCTGAGGTACATGCCAAATGGTGAATCACTGCATTGTACTTGATTATTGGTCCGATGAGGGCTGAATACAGTGGTACTATGGCATCCTTAGATCTGGATGCCATGCCCTTACTTATAAGCTGAGCCACATCTAAGGATTTCCTCACCATAGTGGACATATGGTGGTCAAAGTTCAGACTGCTATCTGAGTAGCCAGATCTCTCCCCACTGGGTCCACTCTTAGAGGGTGATATCAATTTTGTAATTTGTAGGAGTATTTGATTTCTCAAAGGGTATTATTATGCACATCTTCGAATTTAATTTGAGGCCATGGCTCTGACATATATCATTAGTCAGCATCAGACCTTTCTGTAGGATATCAGCATCATTTGGGTAGTCAGTGATTGCCCCTAACTTGCAGTCATCAGCAACCTTGGTCAGCCAAAGGTCATTTACATTTGCCTTGACATCTGAGAAATATATTCCAAACAGGAGGAGGGCCCCAGCACTGAGCCATGTGGTACTCCATTGGCGACTGGCCTTTTGCTGGATGTGGATTCCCTCACTCTAACAATGTGTCCTATCCATGAGCCATTTGGCTATCCATCTGGTGACATAAAGGTTCATGCCCAATTTTGTGAGTTTATCTATAATACCTGAGTAGGATATTGTGTCAAATGCCTTGGCCGGGTTGAGGTATGCGGTATGCACTGTCTTATCCTCATCCATGGCCTCTGTGACCTTTTCAAAGAAGTCCACCAGACTGGGCAGGCAGCACCTAACCTTGACAAAGCCAAACTGGGTTGGGTTTAGAGTCTGGAGATTTATTATGTTGTTGTTAATCAGGTCCATGGTTATCCTTTCATAGCCTTGAATATAAGGCTAGTCAAACTTATGGGTCAGTAGTTTCTTGGGTGAGATGATGGTCCCCCCTTGTGCAGAGGGATGACTGTTGCTGTCCTTCATTCTACTGGGACAAAGCCTGTTGGGAGACTGCGGTTAAATAGAGATCCAAGTGGGTGTACTAGGTCATGTTTCAAGCTATTTAATAGAGGCCCTGGGATTCTGTCAGAGTCCATTGGTGCCACGTTTCAAGCTTTATGGAGTGCAACCATGACCTGTTCTTTTGTGATAATGGGCAAAGGAATGGTAGGGGGCATTTTATGGGGATTGACTGGAGGTGATGAAGGTGTGAAATCTGAGCTGAATTTATCAGCAATAGGTTTGCTATTTCATTTGGTTGAAGATAGGTATTGCATACCTCTCAACTGTCCAGATTTTTGCAGAATGTCTAGATTTGTGCCTCATATTTCTCATAAAATGTGTGGTTTTCTGGCAAATCATGGAGGACTGAAGTCACTAAATGATGACATGCATTTGAGTTTCAAGCTTCATAGCCTTCAGAAAAAGCATGTTAACACAAACCCAGTTATTCTAGCAACTCTCTAAATTTGTAAGAGCAGTATTTAAAATGTGTCCCTATTTTTGGGCCTTTGTCCCCCCATAATTTTAGGCATTGTCCAGATTTCTTGTGCTAAGAGGTTGAGAAGTACGAGGTAGTGCCATCTACAGCCAACTCAGCACATTGTTGAGTGTATTTCGTAAGATTTTGGACATAACTAAAAATGCTTTGTGGTTATCCTTTGCTTGGGAGGCTATTTTAGTCTTGTGTTTAGCTTTTGAAGACTTGACTAGTTTCTTGATCTGCCTGTTGAGACGATTGAGGGATTTTATTTTTCTGTTCTGCTTCCTCCCACTTACTTCTACACAGGAATTTCTTCCTTCTGTTGTATACTCTATTTATGCCAGCAGTCCACCAAGGTGGCTTATGTTTCTTACTAGACCTGAATTTAGTTTGTACAGGTACTGACATTTATACGTAGTTGTTTAATTGGTTGTATGGTTCTGCATAGATTTCTGTGTTTTGGGATTGGTGGAGCTTTAATATTAACTATACTATTCCTTAACAGGAGATGATTTGCTTTGTAAAAAATCTTTAGATTTTTAAGATTTGATGGGGGTACTACCATTACATTTATTTCAAAGGAGACTGATTTACGATCCGATCTTACCAATGAGGACATTACATGGGGTGGGGGTGCAACGCTCCCCAGTGTTTGGGAGTAGTGTGTCTAGGATCTCTGAGCCCCTAGAGTGTGTGCAGCTGTTTCAGAACATTGCATTAAAAAAGGCCAGGAATATCTGAACCTGCATGCTACCGGTTGTATATGTTTCCCAGTTTATAGAGAAGCAATTAAAATCATCCATGTGTAGTATGTTGGGTTGAATGGTAAGTGATTCTAGTAACTTCATATATGCAGAGTGGATTTTATGGTTCATTGCTGAGGACCTGTAGATATCGATGATATGTGGGGATTTTGCCAATGGTTAGTTGGACATGGATTAGCTCAACAGAGTCATCCTGCTTGACCAGTCTAGAGGTGTGATTACTTTTTATCTAAATGGAAACATCTCCTCCTTTCATTTTTTCTTTTTCAAAGGGTGGTCTGAATGTGTGATAGGTGTTGTAACCTTATACTGCTGGGGGTGCTTTCCATAGCTTTGAACCATGTCTCTCTAACTACACAGATGTCAGCATTCTCCAGGGTAAGAAGAGCTTTCAGGGAGTATAATGTCTTGTTAAGACTCCTAGCATTAAGCAGTAGTACTTTCAGCTAGACATTAGAACAATTTGTTATATTGGTAGGTCTGTTGGTTTGGCACTGCCTAAAAAAAGGCATTATGGGGTGGCTAATACCTTGGCAAATATCTGAAAGCCTAGCAGTGACATACATAGACCATCTCTAGCAAAGCAGTGTGGTCTGTCGGTCATGTTGTCCCAGACTGACAAATGCTTAATCCCCTTGGAATGACACCAGTAGTTAAGTCAGTTATTGAAGTCAGTCATTTTCTGTTTGTGTTGTGGTATCATTCTTGGTGAGGGTAGAATGCTGCTCATTGCAAGGCTCATACCAACCTGCAAAACATATTCAGAGAGGTCCATTATGAGTCCAGGGAGGTATACCTCAGGTCCTTCACATCCGCATGGATTTTGATTTTGTCATGCTGGTACTTGTGATTGAGTGACCTGAGTGCCTGCATGATCTGGGGAATCCTGGCCCTAGACAGGCACCTTCTCTTTATCCAACCTGGTGTGTGTGTGTGTGTGTGTGTGTGTGTGTGTGTGTGTGGGAGGGGGGGAGTGTCTGTGCATCTCACAATGGAGTCTCCTATGACCAAGATGTTTGAATGTGTGGTGTTTCTCCTTAGGGGCTTGCTTGTGGAGACACTGACATGTACTTTTATGTGTAGTGATTGGTGTTGACTTGGTTTTGTTTGCATGTGGTTTCCAAAGGCAGTGTATGGGTCTGCCTCTGAGGTTTTGGGAAGTTGCTTGGGAGTACCTCCGCATATATGAGTTTATGTGTTGAGACCTTATTTAGTGAGGGGAATGGTGTGTGTGTGTGTGTGTGTGTGTGTGTGTGTGTGTGTGTTGACAACCTGTTTGTCATTTGAGTTGTCAGTATGTGAGTCATATATCAATTTTCATAATTTAATTACATCTCCCACTTACTGTGTTTGTTTGTTTCAGGTTTAAGTGGCTGTAAGTATACATGAGACAATTACTACACTACCTCAGGATGCCCATGTCCACTAGGCTGGCCACAGAGATAGCAGAAAAGTGACTATCCATGGTTTCAGGTTTTTTTTACTTTGGGCTTAACCAAGGAGAAGAGTAGGAAGATTTAACTGGATTGGGATGGTAGCACATGGACAAAGAATGGGTGCTATACTCTGTGTGAACTGCAGCTATCCAACAAGGTTATGCTGTTCTGTGCACAACTCAGATGCTCTTAGAGCAGCAGAGGGACTGGGGAAGATTGCAGAGAAAGTTATTCTAAGGGAAATTTTAACTTGACAGTGTTTGCTTCTATACAGGGCATGCTAACCACTGTTGTGTGGGGATCAGCTTAGCGCAAACACTGGGCTTGTATAGCATCAGAAAAACAAGTTTTACAACACCAAGGCCTACAGATCAATTAGGAAGACACACAAGTTTTCAGCCAGCAGCCCCCAACTCAGACAGGCTTGCTACAGTACATTTTTGCCAAAAGAGTGCATGCAGTCAGAAAATCCTCTTAATATAAAAATGCTGGTTTTAGAGCTTAAGTGCAGGAAAACCACACAGTCTAGACACTGCTGTCTTATAAAACTAGCAGACACAATGTAATTAAGCTACAGCAGCAGTGGTAAGAGTTCAGCTTTGAAATTCTACTAAAGTGTAAGAAATGTAACAATACAGGATTCTTATGAAATACAGTAAAAATAATCAGTGGAACTGCCAAATGACACTTTGCTTCATTCTTCTAACAGAGGATGGCTTTAGATGTAGCAGATTCAGTTTAAATCTCAGGTGAAGTAGCCAAACCAAGAGCAGATCCGAGGAACTGAGCAGACACCCACACAAACACTGCACTTGTATTCATACCTCTCAACCTCTTAGCACA